>NC_048301.1:101403310-101497152 GCF_013100865.1 Trachemys scripta elegans | reverse complement strand
TCACTAACTTTCGTAGCAGCACCTGAGTGATTGCTTTGGCTACTTGCATCACAGCAGCCCCCACAGTAGATTTGCCCACTCCAAATTGATTCCCGACTGACCGGTAGCTGTCTGGCGTTGCAAGCTTCCACAGGGCTATCGCCACGCGCTTCTCAACTGTGAGGGCTGCTCTCATCTTGGTATTCTGGCGTTTCAGGGCAGGGGACAGCAAGTCACAAAGTTCCATGAAAGTGCCCTTACGCATGCGAAAGTTCCGCAGCCACTGGGAATCGTCCCAGACCTGCAACACTATGCGGTCCCACCAGTCTGTGCTTGTTTCCCGGGCCCAGAATCGGCGTTCCATGGATAGAATCTGCCCCATTAACAACATGATCTCCAAAGCACCGGGGCCTGTGGTTTCACTGAATTCTGTATCCGTGTCTGTGTCCATGTCCTCATCATGCTGCCGCCGCCGCTGCCTCCTCTCCTCGTTTTTCTGGTCCTGGCTGAGCATAAACTCCACGAGAACGCGCGAGGTGTTTGCAATATTCATGAGTGCTGTCTTGACCTCAGCGGGCTCCATGCTTGCCGTGGTATGGAGTCTGCAGTGTTCACCCACCCAAGAAAAAAGGCGCGAAAATGGTTGTCTGCCGTCCGTTGCTTTCATGCAGGGAGGGAGGGAGGGAGGGAGGAAGTGAGACTGTACCCAGAACCACCTGCGACGATGTTTTTTGTCCCATCAGGCACTGGGATCTTAACCCACAATCCCAATGGGCGCGGGAGACTGCGGGAACTATGGGATAGCTATGGATTTGCTACCCACAGTGCAACGGTGCAGAAATCGACGCTAGCCCCGGTACTTGGACGCACACCACCGAATTACTGTGCTAGTGTGGCCGCACTCATTTCGACTTTATACAACCTGTATCTCAAATCCGAATTATCTAAATTCGGATTAATCCCGTAGTGTAGACATACCCTTAGAAACATTTTCAGTATACAACCAGTTCCAGCATTTCATTTTCAAATTTGGCATGATCCTACAGAAAACTAGGAATGAAAAATAAAAACTTGTATCACAAACATTGAACAAAGAAAAATGTTCAGAAATAGGGGAGGCTTACTCATTTAGAGAGCCCCTTCTACCTTCCATGGAAAATGAATTTGAAAAACACTCTCTCTCTCAAATGTTTTAAGATAAATGATCACCCCTGTTTTTTAGAGCCAGAAAGGCAACCTCATGATTGTGGATAATTTGCACTGCCATTAACTGAAGTGTCCTACTCCAAGATAACTCCCTTCCCAGTGAGGAAAGAGTGGCATCTACACTAAGGAAATCTGTACTGCTTTGACTGGACAAATCCCAGCCTTCCCTTGCTCTTGTAGTATTATGGCTCTTCTTGATGTCCCTTACTGAAAGAGGGCTTCTCTGGGACTGCATAGAATATGAATATTGTCCTCCCACCAGGGGTGCTGGCACAGTTTTTTATGATGGGAATGCTGATCATTGAAACCACGTATTTGGTGTTTTGTTGTTGTTACTTCAAGCCAGGGGGTGTGGTAGCATCCCTAGCACCCTTAGTTCCAGCACCACCACCTATCCCACCACTCTGGTCAGCTGGAAGACAGTGCATGTCCCCTCCGCCCCCACCTGCTCCATCCCTAATCTTTCCCCTTCCTCCTCCTCTGCACAGGGAACTCATAAAGGGGCAACAACCCTTTCCAGCCATCTGGACAAGGATCCACCACATGCAGTTGCAGAGAGCACATTATCTCTGAAACAGAAATCGTATTTTGTTATTGTGTTAAGTAGTGTTAAACAAGATGGTACCACTTCTGGATTTCCTCATGTTTCATTATGTAGAACAAACTTCTATTCTTTCTATTTTCATACATGAGTAGCAGAGGGTTCACGTACATGCTTGAAATAAATCATGAAGGCCTTTCTCCTTCTTACAAGAGGAAAGTCTTGTGAGAGAGCTTTCTGCAAACTACTGATAATATTTCAACTTCTCAATATGAAACCTTAGACTATTAAGATTTTCAAGAAATTCTGGAAAGTGCATTTACACTTGAGTTTCTCACTCCTTAGCATACTTTTTGTGCCTGTATAGCTTTTTGATTTTTGTTAACTTTACGGAAGGACTTAAGTAATACCCTCTGCTGGTTGTTGGTATTTTTCAAACTCTCTCTCTTAAAGGGAATTTTGAAATGTTCTAGAAATTCATTCCAAATTAAAACAAAGTCTATTATCCAGAAGACAGAATTGTCCAGATAGAATTTCTAGTTGTCCCAAGTTGTACTCCAATCTGTGGATTGAATTGCTGATTTATTCTGATACATGTCGAATATTATTAAATGCTTTCTACATTTGAGTGTAAATTTTAATAATCTGGAATCATTTTAAAAATATACTTTCTTTTTTTTAAAAAGGGATATTGGCATACATGGTTAACATTAATAAAAACTTTGAAGAGGACAGTCAGAAGGTTAAACTTACAACTTTTATCTTTGACATTTAGAACACATTGCTTAATATTCTGTCTAGTTTCATAATCTGTGTAAAGTGTATACACTCCTTTCACTTAAATGGTTACATAAATTAAGTGTTGAAAATGATTACAGGTGGAAATACTACCTACTCTAGCTTTTTGTGTACTGAGATAAAGTACTTTTCCTTTTTCTTACTATAAAGTAAAACTAGTTACATGTACAGTATAGTTACATGTACAGTAACTCCCCACTTAAAGTCCTCTCGCTTAACATTGTTTCAATCTTACGTCTCTATTCCATTACAGAACATTCTCATTTAAAGTTGTGCAGTGCTCCACTATAATGTCGTTTAGCTGCCTGCTTTGTCCGCAGCTGGCAGCCCCCCATCAGCTCCCCTATGGGCCGATCCCACCCCAGCGCCTCCCGCCTGCCAGCGGACCCCACGGATCAGCGCCTTCCCCCGCCTCCTGCCTGCGACAATCAGCTGGTTTGCAGTGTTCAGGAGGGAGGGGGAGCCTGCGCGCCGAATCCTTGCTCCTGCCTCCTTGAACTCTGCAAACCAGCTGATTCCCGTGGGTAGGGGAGGGAGGGGGGAGGAGCGAGGATGTAGTGTGCCGAGTAAAGGGGGAGCAGGTGGAGGGGGGGGAGAAGAAGTGGGTTAAGTGTGGGGGCTTGGGAGGAGGGGTGAAGTGGCTGGGCCAAGGGTTGAGCTCCCTGCCCCTGGTGCCTGCACAGTAGGGGAAGCTGCAGCTGTGCAATGTGCTTCTCCTAGCCTCCGGCACCTTTAGCCTCCTTGCCTGCCTCATTGTCTGCAGTGCCAGTGGGCTGTGCCTGTGTGGGGTAAGGCAGGGGCACCTCCCATTGCTTCATACTCAGCAATTATGACTGTAGTATTAAAATAGTTTAAAACGTATATCTGTATTAAATTGCTTGTTTAAAATGTATATAATGCCTTTTGTCTGGTTAAAAAAAAAAATTCCCTGGAACCTAACCCCTCCCCCCCTTATTTACATTAATTTTTATCGGGAAATTGCATTCGCTTAACATAGTTTTGCTTAAAGTCACATTTTTCAAGAACATAACTACAAGGTTAAGTGAGGAGTTACTGTAATCGACCGATGTGCTACAGTAAAACACTTTAATTTGATTCATAGTTTTTGCGAGGAACTGATGTGAATTACTGGTGATTGGCAGAATCAAAAATGTATTAAACTTGTTTAAATCTCTCCAATATGCACTCTTATATTGTCTTTAAGATGGTTTTTCTGTGAATGATCAGCTCAGCTTTGCAAAACTCCAAGGTGGTGTCTTTAGACTTGTTTTCTATCCCTGAAGTTTTAGATGGGATCGTGAAATGCTTTCAGGAAGCAGTCTTCCTATCCTATTGTTCTAATACTGTTCATCCACAGGAAAAGGTATAGCATATTTTAGCAGTGTAACAAGTTCTCCAAACTTACCCGACAAGGCAAATCTTTGAAGAAATCAGATTCTCTTTGTCTCCTATTTGTACCTTCCTGCAGTAAAAAGGTAACAAGGGTCAATGCCCTATGTTGCCATGTATCTGTAATTGTCTTTCTCCAGGTATTGCAAGCTGGTTATACAGGCTCCTACAGATACTTTTCAGCAGAGAAACCCCCTTTTATAAAATAAAATAAAAAAATTATAGCTTAACATTTGTACATATTTATTTAATTTTCAAAATCTCTCCACTGGATTTTTGCTGCTGCAAAAACTCTACACCAGGAATCATGCATCTGTCTACATAAATGAGAGAGAGAGAGAGAGAGAGAGAGTGTGTGTGTGTGTGTGTATATAAACTTGATGTTTTCTTTTCTCTGAATCGCTGGGTTTGCTATTCTGCATATTCCTGGATGGGCTCTTTCAATGCAGTTTTGACAAGTTGGTCTTTTAAGCTTGGTAGAAAGTGTTTTTTTTTTTTTTTTTTTTCCTCCCTTCACGGGAGAGGAATTAACACCTGTATTTAAAATTAATAAGTACTTTAGTATGTAACAATTCCAGAAGCATGCTAACTGAGGGTGGGAATTCCAAGAGGGAACCAAGTCCTCTCTTTCTCACTGATAGGTCTGATCATGCCTCTAGGCCTTCACAGTGTAAATTGTAATAGGAGAAAAAACTATGAGAAGAAAGTGACTACTTGCTGTCATTACCAGGAGGCATTTGTTTGAAGAATTGTTGACTTAGTGCAAAGTAGAGAAGATGCTGTTTCTCCACAGTTGATGGTGGGTTGTAAAAGAAAGCTGCATAGGTACCATATGAGGTCAAAGAGTAGAAGACTCTCCCATTAGTCCAATTTGGAGATACCTGAGTAGGAGGAGAGGGACTACAGGAAAAAGGAGAGGATAGGCTGGTGGTGTTTCCCACGCAGTGGAAGGGAGAGAAATTCTTACTTGATTTTCTCTTCTATGAAAGGCTAGAAAGTACAAGGTTTAATTAGTAGGTGAGATTCCTGTGCATTTTTTCCCCCATATTTTTTCTTCTATTGCTATGAAAAGGAATTTATGAAAAAGTCATTTATCATCCATTGTACAAGGACACGTACTTTCAGCTGGTAACGTGGTTTATTGGTTCAGACTTTCAGTTTGGGCTAGCCTAACTCTAAAGGTGTGGTTATTTAAAAATTTCTTACGATTTATATTTTGGGGGAGGGGGGAGAAGAGGGCACCCGTCCAAAGCTTGAGGTGTCCCCGACACACATTACTAGAACAAAACAAACAAAAAGGCAGCTTATCCCCAACAGCCAACACACACCCCGACAAAAGATGAAGTTCCTTTTTGTGTAGTGTTCCTATGGGTGCTCCATTTCAGGTGTGCATGCTCCCCCTGTGCCTTTGATCAAAGATTTTCGCTAGTATTGTAGTGCCTGTTGAGCCTGTGCATGTACCCTACGTGTCCTCATGCCCCATAACAAGGATATATAGGTCTGTGTTGGCAAACTGCCCTCAGTTCCTTCTCAACCTCCTTCGGCCTGAGATGCAGCATTTAGCAGGCCCTCTTGGCTTTGTTTAGTATACTTAGTTTAGTTTAGACTTCTTTCTCCTCCTTTTCCTCCTCAGGATCCCCAGTCTTTAAGTGTTGTCTTCTGTGCCCAGAAAGCTATCCTAATTTGCAATAAACACTCTGTGCCTTTGGTGTTTGGGAAACTCCTGTATACCATTGAAGTGTAAGATCTGCTCTTCATTCAAAAGAAGATCTTGAAAAAACAGGGAGATAAAGTTCCAGTTCCTCCATGATGGAACAAGCCCTATGACCAGCTTCTGACCTGGATTCTGAGAAGCCCCCTGTACATAGTGCCCCATCTACCTCCGTATCCCAATCACAAAGAGTAAGGCTGCTGCTACTCTGTCTACCTCTGGGTCTCAGTCACCGAGAGCCTTCAAGGGAGAAGTCTACTGCTACCCTGTCCACATCTGGGTCCTGGTTGCAGATCCAGCATTGACACCATCACAGTGGTACAAGAGTCCCACGGGTGCTGATAGAAGCAGGAGCTGTAGCTCTCCTTCCAAGAAGTCTGTCATTGGGGACCTCAAGCCCCAAAGGTAGTCCTACTGAGGCTCCAGAGAAAGATGGAGGTAATTGTAGTCCACTACTAAGAGGGGATTAGAGAGCTAATAATGGAGAACACCAAAAAGGCTGAGGTATTTAATGCCTGTCTTGCTTCAGTTTTCACTAAAAAGGTTAGTTGTGACCAATTGCTTAACACAGTGAATAGTAACAACAAGGGAGAAGGAAAAGAAGCCAAAACAGGGAAAGAACATGTAGAAGAATATTTAGATAAATTAGATATATTCAGTTAGGCAGGGCCTGATTAAATTTATCCCAGGGCACTTAATGAACTAGCTAAAGCAATCTTGGAACCTTTAGTAATTTTCTTTGAGATCTGATGGAGGACAGGTAAGGTCCCAGAGGACTGGAGAAGGGCAAACACAGCACTCACCTTTGAAAACAGGATCAAAGAGGACCTGGGGAATTGTAGACCAGTTAACCTAACTTGGTTACCTGGAAAGATACAAATTTATTCTACAATCAATTTATAAGCACCTAGACTATAATAGGGTGATATGCAATAGTGAACTTGGATTTGTCCAGAACAGATCATGCCATACTAACCTAATTCCCTTTTTGGACAGGGCTACTGGCCTAGTGAATGTGGGGAAAGCCATAGACATGATGTATCTTGATGAATCCACATGACAGTCTCAAAAATAAACTAGAGAAATGTGATCTAAATGAAATTACTGTAAGGTGGTACACAACTGCTTTAAAGACTGTATTCCGTAGTTATCAAGTGTGACAGACCCAGACCAGTGGGGTTCAGGAGTCTGGTAGAGGGCAAATATACTGTTCACTGGATGAGTAGTTTTCTGTTCCCTGAGTGATCAGAGCAGGGGCTGCACTAGAGTAATCAGGAACCTGCTAGAACCAGTTCAGGCAGGCTAATTAGGACACCTGGAGCCAATTAAGAAGAAGCTGCTAGAATCAATTAAGGCAGGCTAATCAGGGCACCTGGGTTTTAAAAGGAGCTCACTTCAGTTTGTGGTGTGAGGGTGAGGAGCTGGGAGCAAGAGGCGCAAGGAGCTGAGAGTGAGAGGGTGTGCTGCTGGAGGACCGAGGAGCACAAGCATTACCAGACACCAGGAGGAAGATCCTGTGTTGAGAATAAGGAAGGTGTTTGGAGGAGGCCATGGGGAAGTAGCCCAGGGAGTTGTAGCTGTCATGCAGCTGTTACAGGAGGCACTATAGACAGCTGCAGTTCACAGGGCCCTGGGCTGGAACCCGGAGTAGAGGGCGGGCCCGGGTTCCCCCCAAACCTCCCAATTGACTTGGACTGTGGGTTCTTCCGGAGGGGAAGGTCTCTGGGCTGTTCCCCAACCCACATGGTGAATCTCTGAGGCAAGAAAATCTGGCAATAAGCGCAGGACCTACCAAGATAGAGGAGGAACTTTGTCACACAAGATTTGCTGTCAAACTGAGGGCATATCTACTGGGATCCTACAGGGGTCTCTCTTGGGTCCGTTACTATTCAATGTTTTAATTAACAACCTTGAATAATGGGGTAGAGAGCATGCTTATAAAATTTACATATGACACCAAGCTTGAAGGGATTGCAAACACTTTGAAGGACAGGACTAGAATTCAAAATGACCCTGATGAATTGGAGTATTGATCTGAAAGCAGAAGAAGAAATTCAGTAAAGACAAGTGCAAAGTAATAAACTGAGGAAGGAAAAAGATCAAATGCACCAATACAAAATGGGGAATAAAAAGCCAGGCAATAGTACTGCAAAAAAGATTCTTGGGGGTTATAGTGGATAACAAATGGAGTATAACAATTGCTTAAAAGGCTAATATAATTCTGGGGTGTAATAATAAGAGTGTTGTATCTAAGATACAAGAGATAATTGTTCCTCTCTACTCAGCATTTTTGAGGCCTCATCTGGAATATTGTGTTCAGTTCAGTTTTGGGCCTCACATTTTAGGTAAGATGTGGACAAACTGGAAAGATTCCAGAGAAGAGCAACAAAAATCGTAAAAGGTTTAGGGAACCTGACCTATGAGGAAAAGCTAAAAAAAATGAGTCTGGATTACCAAGGAAGGTTATGGAATTCCCATTTTTGGAGGTTTTTAAGTACAGGTTAGACAAATATCTGTCAAATATGGCTTAGATTAATTGGTCTTGCCTTAATGTGTGGGGACTAGATGCCTCTCAAGGTTCCTTCCAGCCCTACATTTGCTATTCTACAATTCTTTGATCTCCTTCCTATCTATCCAAGATTGGTTTAGAGTTCTTGATTTCCAAGATGCATATTTCCACATTGCTATCAGACCTTTACACTACAAATACCTTCGTTTTGTTGTGTGACCTGATCACTACCAATACAGAGTCTCCCCTTTGGTCTCTTAGCCACTCCAAGTATTTATAAAGTGTGTTTGCAATAGCAGTATAACTAATATGATAGATGTTTATCTCTTCCTGGACAATTTTTCTGATCAGCCCTTGTACAGTGAGAAAGCTGAAACAAACACAAGTGATGTGTGACGGGTTGGATCACAGAAACCCCCTTGGGAGCTACCACCCGATGTGCCAAGACTACTTCTACCCCTGCTTTCACTGCCAGCTCAGGATGCCAGCACCCTGTCTTGCTGAGCCAGACACTCCCGTCTGCTCCAACAAAGACCCAGGGTCTGAATTACTTGCCCCAAAGCTGCAGGTTTACCTGAAAGCAGCTAACAGAAGTGTTCCTGTCTTTAGCACTCAGATGCCCAACTCCCAATGGGGTCTAAACCCAAATAAATCAGTTTTACCCTGTATAAAGCTTATACAGGGTAAACTCCTAAATTGTTTGCCCACTATAACACTGAGAGAGAGAGAGATGCACAGTTGTTTGCTCACCCAGGTATTAATACATACTCTGAGTTAATTAATAAGTAAAAAGTGATTTTATTAAATACAGAAAGTAGGATTTAAGTGGTTTCAAGTAACAGACACATAGTTTTATGTATGTAACAGACAGAACAAAGTAAGTCACCAAGCAAAATAAAATTAAATGTGCAAATCTATGTCTAATCAAACTGTATACAGATAATCTCACCTTCAGAGATGCTTCAGTAAGTTTTTTCCTCAGACTGCACAATTCTTTTCCCTGGTACACCTCTTGTTCCAGCTCAGGTGGTAGCTAGGGGATTCTTCATGATGGCTCCTTCCGCTTTATTCTGTTCCACCCTTTTATATATTTTTTGCATAAGGCAGGGATCCTTTGTCCCTCTCTGGGTTCCCACCCCATCCTTCTCAATGGAAAGACACCAGGTTAAAGATGGATTCCAGTTCAGGTGACATGATCACATGTCACTGCAAGACTTCATTGCCCACTTTCCAGCATACACGTATACAGGAAGACTTACAGGTAAAACACAGCCATCTGCAGACAATGGTCCTTGTTAATGGGAGTCATCAAGATTCCAAACCACCATTAATGGCCCACTCTTTGCATAATTACAATAGGCCCTCAGAGTTATATTTCATATTTCTAGTTTCAGATACAAGAGCGGTACATTTATACAAATAGGATGATCACACTCAGTAGATAATAAGCTTTGTAATGATACCTTACAAAAGACCTTTTGTATGAAACATTTTCTTGTTACATTATGTTCACTCATTAGCATATTTTTATAAAATCATATAGACTGCAATGTCACAATATGTTGTCTGGAGTATCTTGGAATCATAATAAATATAGATACATGGTGCTAGGGAAGTGAATCATAAGCCAGGGTAAAGCTGGGGTAAAGCTATCAAGCACAAGTTTTCACCTCAGAAGAAACATTTTCTGTTAACATTCTTGGAAATTTTGCCAAACTAACTCTGCAGCCCGTGTCTGTCATTCCAGCTGCTTCCTCCAACTCCTCCTCCTTCATGCTGCTTGGGTGCCAGCAGCGTGTCCCTGGATCCTTGGAAGAACAACTTCAGAAAAAAAATCCTGGCTCAGCTCCTGTAGCCCAGGGCTAGAGAATATCTGGTACAGATGGAGTCTTTTGAGAACCTGTCAGCCTCTAACCAACCTCCGCTGAGCATGTGCAAACTATGATATTTTTTTTTCCCCCCAGAGGCTTCTAGCTCAGGTATATTTGGGTTTCCCCAAGTTTCAACTAAAATGGTTCAGCTGTTAGAGAGTGAGATAAGGGGAAAATGCTGTTTTCTTCACATGAAAATTTCTTACAACATTTTCATTGAAACGCTCTAGTGCCTCTAAGCTTTGGTGCAGGTCCTTGAAATTTGGTGGGAGCAGAGGTGTCGCCTTGCTATCAGGGATGATTCTTTTGCCACCCTCATGAAAATCTACCCAAATTTACCTGAGCTACAGATCTGTAGTAAACACGCAGCCTGGAAAGTTTCATCTTAAATGCTTTAAAGTCTGGCAAAGTTATAAGCGACTGAGTACAGGATCTTTATAATGGAAAGTATTAGGTAATCTTAATCTCAGATTTTGCTACCAGCTCCACCTACAAAACTATGTGTCTGTGTCTCTTGCATGCATGCATCCTTACTACTTGACACTATGTAATTTTAAAAACGTTAATTTTAATTTTCATTACAAATTTATTTTAGTACTTGATGTATGTGACACACCTTCCGGTAAGTTAACAACCTGTGTAATGGTGTAGCAACAGCAAATAATTCAAATCATATTATCGTCATTGAAGTTTTTGAAAATAAATTTTGTGCTATATTACCTAAATGAGTACAATAATACCATTTTCATGAAATACTTGGCATTTTGAATGTTTTACTGTTTAGAAAATAGTGACAGGAACAGAATTATGATTTCTACTGCTGCAGATTGTTTTGTGAGCTCTTTTGTTTCTTGTTTCCTGCTGTGGGAAAACAGGGCTCTGTGTCTGTAAATAGTTACTCGATGAAGTTGTTGCTGGATTTGAATTTTTCTTTACATATTAAACAGGAGTGATAGAAGCTGAAAGTTCACATTCCAAAACTGATGGCTTCTCCTTTAGAAAAATAATTCTATTACAAAAAAGTCTATTACATTACTCATGGTGAAGCAATCACTGCAAGCTATTTAGGCAGAACAACATTCTTTGAAAATGTAACAAACCTTTTAGAAAGGAGCTTTTGTAGTTTTTGTTTGTAATTTTGTAATTCTTACCCTAAAGCTATGATCAAGCCTGCATACTGTCATTCTTTTTCAATTGTAAACACAGTTTCAGCTTTACCACTCCTGCACCAAATGCTGTTCCTTAGTCACCACTGACGTCAGTGGGTGCTGCACAAGAAGGTTTGTGTGTTTATCTGCTGAGGGCAGCCTCTCGGAAAAGGCGGAAGTATGAAGCTCAATTAGTCCAAAGAGATTTATTCATTTAATAATCATACATACTATTTGCAATACCAAGTTTATTAATTTTTGCTAAATTTTATTTTGGAAGTGATTTTTGCATTTTCCATTATCTGCACCCTCTCTTTTAGTTAGCAGAAGAACATGATAAAAAGTAATTGTTTTTTTCTGTTTTAACAAGGTTGGTTGTCCTTTTCTCCCCCCCCCTTCTCTTGAGTAGCAGTTAAAATGATGCCTCGATTTTAAATGTCTTAGTAGAGAGTTTTTACAGACTTCCCAAGATCTGAAAATTATAAAGGCAACATTTGGGAGGAAAAATGGACCTTTTAACTCCAGTAGAATATGTTCTAATAGGAGAGATTTTTGGTGAGATAGTATAAAACATTTTGGAAAAATTAGGAATAATACCTCAAAAGTATGATTTAATTGATGTGTGCTTTTGTATTGAATAAAATTGGAGTAATTTTTTCATCTCTGATAATGTTTGTATTAAAACTACATGCACCCTTTTGCATAAACGTCTCATTAGTATGTTAGGAAAGAGAGATGCAGTGATTGGCACCTCCCATCACAGTAAAGAAACCGCTAATAGTTAACCACATGCTGAAGTATTTGCAATACAGGGGCGTTAATGTTGCCAAAGAAAAGACTACTTCCATGTGGGTAGCTCTTGCTGAAAGAACAGTTTACATGAAACAATTGTTTGTGCTTGGAATATGCTGGGCAAAAATTAATGAATAAAAAAGGCTTCTGCCCTGCACTTTTAAATATTTCTACCCAGATATTGTGGCTGCTTAGTATGTGGACCTATGTTTGTATAAAAGAAAAAAAAGGGACACTTGCACAAAAAGAACCTAAAGCAAAACTTTAGAGAATAAGACCAGTTTCCACCTTAAATATGGTATTCACTATTATTTCAATGGTCTGAAAAGGGAGTACATTTTCCCTTGTTGACTTTTTTCCCTGATTGTTTTTCCTGTAGTTTCTCTGCCTGTGCTCTAGAAGGAGGATTATGTCCCTTTCTTCTGTCTATCAGGCATATGGTATCCATTCAGGGTACAGGAAATTTCACTCCTGTCTTTGAACCTTCTGAGTTCTATGCAGGCAAATTCCTAGTTGTTTCCTGGTTAGCAATGGAAAAGCAGCAAGTGTTCTAGACTGAGGTACTCTTGGGTTCTTTTTGACCTACCTCGGTCTTCAGGATGAAAAAGTAGGAAAAGAAGCTAGGAAAAATGCAATTCCATTCTCCAGCTTTCAATTGTGGGTCCTCCATGCACACAACGACTGGGGGTACCCACTACTGCAGGCTGCCACTAAGGCAAGAAGAAGCAGGACACCAAACAGGCTGCAGTCATCTTGGATTTCTTTCAGGCTGTTTTTCATAGGGGCTTAACAGCTAGGTTTTTTGGGTCTAGACATCAGGTTTTAGGTCCCCCTGGGATTAGGTAGATTGGTTTCCTGTATCCTCTATAGATGTATCTTACCAATATCTTCTATTAAGAAATTAGCTCATCCCTGGAATCTGTCTCGTGCTAAAAAAGTGTTTGCATTTTTTTGTATCTGTGTGGCCTGTCCCTTTCTCTATCCTTTCCTACAAAGTCTGTTTTGGTGCTCATCACCTTTGTCTGCAGAGTTGATGAATAAGGTGCCCTCAGTTGTGGGGTACCTACTTGTGGGGGTTGTTTGTTTTTCACCCCCTTCACTTTCGTAACTAGTCCAGAAGTGTGTGCTTTTCATGACATCCAGGAGACTTCTCTTCCTTGTCTTTGTCCCCATCTTACTTGAGTATTCCACAAATGAAGACACAATGTCTAGATTCATACTCCCTTGATGGGTTAGATTCTGTATCCGGTATGCTTATTTAGCGCTGGAATCTCATGTCCTTTCAAGCTCCAGGCCCACTTTACTAGGGCAGTTGCTGAGGGTATTTCTATACTATGAAATTAGGTTGATTTTAGAGAAGTTGTTTTTTAGAAATCGATTTTATACAGTCAATTGCGTATGTCCACACTAAGCGCATTAAGTTGGCAGTGTGCATCCTCACTACCGTGGCTAGCGTAGACTTACGGAGCGGTGCACTGTGGGTAGCTATCCCACAGTTCCTGCAGTCTCCGCTGCCCATTGGAATTCTGGGTTAAGCTCCCAATGCCTGATGGGGCAAAAACATTGTCACGGGTGGTTTTGGGTACATGTCATCAGTCACCCCTCCCTCCGTGAAAGCAACATCAGACAATCGTTTCGCGCCTTTTCTCCGTGCAGACGCCATACCACGGCAAGCGTGGAGCCCGCTCCACTCTGCTCTCCGTCACCGCTGCTGTTGTGTCCTGCTTGCTGCTGACAGCAGACAGTGCAGTAGGACTGCTAACTGTCGTCATCCACAGCTTCCGCTGCAACTCTACTCTCCTGCTCCCAGCGACAAGCTCGGAGGATCCGTTCTGGTCCTCCTGGGTGCTGCTGTCAGCAGACGGTGCAGTACGACTGCTAACTGTCATCATCCACCACTTCTGCTGCAGCTCTGCTGTCCTGCAGATGCCATACCATGGCAAGCATGGAGCCCGCTCAGCTCACCATCACTGCTGCTGTTATGAGCATTATAAACACCTCGAGCATTATCCTGGAGTATATGCAGAACCGGGCTAAGAGACGCCAGCACGAGGAGGATTTTGATGAGGACATGGACACAGACGTTCCTGAAAGCACGGGCTGTGGCAATTGGGACATCATGGCGGCAGTGGGACTGGTTGATACAGCGGAACGCTGATTCTGTGGAAGCACAGACTGGTGGGACCGCATAGTATTGCAGGTATGGATGATTCACAGTGGCTGCGAAACTTTCGCATGCGTAAGGCCACTTTTCTGGAACTCTGGAAGTTACTTTCCCCCACTTTGAAGCACAGGAATACCAAGATGAGCTGCCCTGACAGTTGAGAAGCGAGTGGCAATAGCCCTGTGGAAGCTTGCAATGCCTGACTGCTACCGGTCAGTTGGGAATCAATTTGGAGTGGGCAAGTCTATGGTGGGGGCTGCTGTGATCCAAGTAGCCAATGCAATCATTGACGTTCTGTTATCAAGGGTAGTGACTCTGGGAAATGTGCAGGTCATAGTGGATGGCTTTGCTTCAATAGGGTTCCCTAATTGTGGTGGGGCAATAGACGGAACGCATATCCCCATCTTGGCACCTGACCACCTTGCCAGCCAGTACATAAACCGCAAGGAGTACTTCTCAATGGTGCTGCAAGCACTGGTGAATCACAAGGGACGTTTCACTGACATCAACATGGGATGGCCGGGAAAGGTGCATGACGCTGTTCGAGCAGCTGCAGGAAGGGACTTACTTTCCCAGACCACAAAATTACCATTGGGGATGTTGAAATGCCAATAGTTATCCTTGGGGACCCAGCCTACCTCTTGCTCCCATGGCTCATGAAGTCTTACACAGGCAGCCTGGACAGTAGTAAGGAGCAGTTCAACTATAGGCTGAGCAAGTGCAGAATGTTGGTAGAATGTGCCTTTGGATGTTTAAAAGCTCGCTGGCGCTGTTCACTGACTAGGTTAGACCTCAGTGCAACCAACCTTCCCATTGTTATTGCTGCTTGCTGTGTGCTCCATAATAGCTGTGAGAGTAAGGGGGGGACGTTTATGGCAGGGTGGGAGGTTGAGGCAAATAGCCTAGCATCCGATTTTGAGCAGCCAGACACCAGGGCGATTAGAAGAGCACAGCTAGGTGCACTGCGCATCAGAGAGGCTTTGAAAACCAGTTTCGGCTGGGCTTCGGTGTGACAGTTGTGAGTGTTTCTTCCTGATACGAACCCGCCCCCTTTGTTGATTTTTAATTCCATGTAAGCCGACCACCCTCCCCCCTTTGAAATAAAGTAGCTATTGTTTTGAAACCATGCATTCTTTCTTTAATAATTAAAAAAGAGATCACACAAGGTAGCCCAGATGGGGTGGGGGAGGAGGGAAGGACAAGGCCACATTATTTATTGTAGCCACACGAAAAATCAAACTGCTTGAATGACAGCCTTCTGTTGCTTGGGCCATCCTTTGGAGTGGAGTGGCTGGGTGCCTGGAGCCGCCTCCCCTATGTGTTCTTGGGTGTCTGGGTGAGGAGGCTATGAAACATGGGGAGGAGGGGAGGAGTTATACAGTGGATACAGTGGGGGTCTGTGCTCTTGTTGGCTTTCCTGCAGTTCCAACAGATGCTTCATCATGTCCATTTGCTCCCCCAACAGACGCTTTAGCGTGTCAGTTTGCTTTCCCCCATTGGCCTCAGCTCAATTCTTTCCTGGCCTCTATCACTGAATTCCTCCATGAATTAAGCCGTGCCCTATCAGTGTGGGAGGACTGCATGAGCTCGAAAAACATGGCATCGCAAGTGCGGGTTTTTTTTGCCTTCTAATCTGCGATAACCGCAGAAACGGAGATGATGGGGGAGCATAGAAACATTTGCACCTGGGGGGGAAATAAAAAGGGAAAGTAAAATTGGGTTGGCTTCTTACGCCTTCATAATGTGGGAATGTTTTCAAACTGCAGCGCCCCCACTTTCCCAGAGCAAGCAATGGGTATGGTTTCACATTTAAAAGGAGGGGCTGCAGTATTCGGGTAGATGTGAAACACACACCTACCTCCACCCACTGTGTGGCTATTCTCTGGGATGATCCCTTCTCCTCTCCCCCCCGCTGCGTGGCTATTCTCCGGGATGATCCCTTTTAGACAAGTGCAAATAGCCCAGCATGAATGGGGTCCTTTTATTGTTCCCTTACAAAAATTCCCCTATTTCGACTAGGTGACCATGAACACTATTGATTTTAAACCCTGTGCTGTAGTTACAAATGTGCACTCACCAGAGGTGCCCTCTTTGGCTTCAGGGTTGGGCATCCCGCCTTGGGAGGGTATTGGCTCCAGGGTGATGAAAAGGTTCTGGCTGCCGGGGAGAACGGATTCACCGCTTGCCAGCTGCACATTCTTCTCCTCCCCATCCTCCTCATTTGCAAAATCTCCTCTGTGTTCCATGAGACTCCCCCCTTGCAGGTATCCACAGACAGTGGTGGGTTAGTCTAGGGTCCCCCTCTAAAATGGCATGCAGCGGTTCATAGAAGCGGCATGTATGGGGCTCTGACCCGGAGCGACCGTTTGCCTCCATTGTCTTTTGGTAGGCTTGCCTGAGCTCCTTTTCACGCGGCACTGCTGTGTGTTCCTGGTGTTGCCTCTGTCCAACATGCCCTGTGAGATTTTGGTAAATATATTTGCATTTCTTCTTTTGGATCGGAGTTCTGCCTGCACAGATTCTTCTCCCCATACAGCAATCAGATCCAGTGTCTCCCTTTCGGTCCATGCTGAAGCTCGTTTGCGATTCTGGGACTACACGGTCACCTGTGCTGCTGGGCTCGCCATGCTGACCAAACAGGAAATGAAATTCAAAAGTTCCCGGGGCTTTTCCTGTGTACCTCGCTAGTGCATCGGCGTTCAAAGTGCTGTCCAGAGCTGTCACAATGGAGCACTCTGGGATAGCTCCCAGAGGCCAATACCGTCGATTTGCATCCTCACTACACCAGATTTGACCCAGCGAGGTTGATCTTAGCGCTGCTCCCTTCACTGGGGAGGAGTACAGAAGTCGATTTTAAGAGCCCTTTAGGTCGATGGAACGGGGTTGGTTGTGTGGACGGTCATTTTTTAAATCAACCTGCCGCGGCTAAATTCAACCTAACCCCGTAGTATAGACCAGGTCTGAGAAATCCTCATTGGCTGTGTTGTGTTAGGCTGCTACTTGGAAAAAATATGCCCAAGCACTAAGCACTGCCACGTGGATTTCACTACGTTGGCTGATGCAGTGTTTGGGCAGCAAGAACTTAAAAGAAAGGGACATAGTACTGAATCACTGGTTCATCTGTCCCTTTTCCCCAGTCCTCATCCCCATCTCAGCTCAACAACTACATTACCCTTCCTACCTTTAGGATACTTCTGGTCAGACCTGTTTTCTTATAATAGTGGCAGCTATGCTGCAGGCAAAACAAATTTCTTGTTTTTTTCTGTGCCACAACCACACAGATGCATAGAGATGTAGAGTCTGGGTTAAGTGACTAGAGGTAAGAGATAGAATAGATCTAATCAATATTTTACAGCTGTGAAACTTCAGATTCTGACTGCAGAGTTCAGAGGGGTGTGGAGGAGGGACAAGATTCTGATTTTATGTTATCTACATTGTGACAGATAGAGACTGAGCACACCCACTTGTTTTTCAATTGCCCTTATTCTCTGGGTTTTAAGGTATTAACTATTATTTTTCATTTTATAAGTAGTATCTTTTGTCCTCCTTTCTACACTTAGGTATTTTTTAGCCCTCTGTAGTAGCTGTTCCTAGATTTCTAGGCTAGCTAGTTATTTTTCTTTCTGTTATTGTCTAGTGCAGTTTCCTGTTACACTTTATTTTAGATATATCCTTCAAATTTGTTAGTTTTCTAGAGTGGGAATCCACTGCTGTGGTTATCTTTGGATAAATGAAAAACATGTACCAGTAACTGCTACATAATTCAATCATTCATCACTCAATTTGGAGGGTTCTGTAACTTCCTGCTGTTAAATTTTTCTAATCCTGTGGGAACACAGTGCTAATTTTTATTAGGGGGGAAAAACAATTAGATGTTTGAAAGTTTAGCTAGTGCAGCAATTTAGAAGAAACATGGCTATCTTCTCTAAATTTTACTATCGTCTTTAGCATTAAGTGTTTCTTCTCCATGGTCATTCCCATCCTTGACTATCTCATTTGACAAACACAACTATGAAGAGTACTATAATATCTACTGGAATTAGGCAAATAAAATAAGAAAGCAAAAATTTTAAATAATTTAGTTTCACCACAGCTACTTTGTCTTAGAGATTAAAGGAACAGACTTTTATTATATTATGTATATTTCCTAACTGCAGTACAACCTTCAGTAATGACTCTGAACTCTTAGGTTTCTTAGTAACCAACCTATATGCTTTATCAGTTTGTAAAGCTGTAGTTGGGCTCAAATTCAAAACCTCTCCAAGTAAATTTATTACAGCCAAACTAAGAAAATTTCCCTCAAGACTAGTGAGGAGTCCCAGTGCCAGTCCTTTTTCACTTTTCATTGTTATCCACTGGATCATAATTGGCAATCTAATAGTAAACTTAAAAAAAAGTTATATATTCAGTATTAAAAAAAGATTAGAGTACTGTGTTGTTTTAAAATGTAATGTTTTTTCACGATTTTCAATTATTTTTTCCTAGAAAATTGGTAAACATAATTTTTAAAGTCCATTAACTCCATGTTTCTTCTCAATGTTTACCTCAGAATTGTGGTTAGCCCATTAAGTTTTTTTTTTTTATCTGGCTAGTTTTCATTGGGAGAGTTAGTTGTACTAACATAAAAAATAGAACAGTCCAGTACTGACCCTGGTTTAATACAAGGCTTTTGATCCTTTGCCTATTTATAACAAAGATGATTCAGTATAATTTTTATCTCATCCTTTTGGTTATAAATTCCATCCTCACCAGGTTGGATTGATTTTAAATCAAAGTGACTCAAATCAAGAAGAAGGTAACTGATTAAAATCACTGAATTTTAATCTTGTTTTGCAGTTGTACTTTTAAGTTATTATCCTAAGTTCATATTGTTTAAAGCCAGAAGGGAGCACCAGACCATCTACTCTGACCTCCTGTATATCACAGGCTACCAACACTACCTAGCACCCGCACACAAACCCAACAACTGAAATTATTAGACCGAAGTGTTACAGTCCATCGCAGGCTAAACTATTGTGGGCCACAGGGAGAGAATAGGAGGATCTGAGGTGCACCAATACCTGAGCCCCTTGCAATGGCAGGGAATTGATTAAGTGAGCTATACCCAGACAATCCTGGCAACCAGGCACTGTAGAGGAAGGCAGTTAAAACCCTCAAGGTCACTGGGGGAAAATTTCTTTCTGACCCCACGTATGGCAATCAGACCCTGAGCAAAACCTGAAGGTTTTGAATTTGAGCAAGAACCAGTCAGCCAAGCACCTGCGAATGCTTGGTGCCACATGACAACACTGGCACACGTGATCCAGTGTCCTGTCTCCAGCTGTGGCCATCTTTGATGCTTTAGAGGAAGGAGACCTATCCCAAGCATATACTGAGGTGGGGGCAGGGGAGAGGGAATTCCTTCCTGACACCTGCAGGTTGAAACCCTGAAAGCATGAGCTTTTAGGTACATAAGACATAAACTGCAAGTGAGCCCCAGGGTTATTGAGCTCTGCCCTCACTATCACAAGCAGCCCCATCATACAATCCCACTAATAAATGTGTCCATCTTTTTCTTAAAACTAATTATGTTGTTTACCCCCACAACTCCTATGGAGAGGCTGTTCCTCAACATTCACCCCTGTGATGGTTAGAAATCATCTTCTAATTTCCAGTCTAATTTTGTTCATGATCAGTTTATACCCATTTGTTCTTGTTCCAGCATTGTCCTTTAGCTTAAATAGCTCTGCACCGTCCCTGGTACGTACCACTGGATATATTTATAGAGAGCAGTCATATCCCCACTTAGCCTTTTTGAGAGACTAAACAAGCTACGGTCCTCTGATAAGATAGGCTCTCCATTCTCCTGATCATCCTAGTAGTTCTTCTCTGCACCTGTTCAAGAAAGGTAAATTCAAACTGGAACATAGATGACCAGAATTTTACACAGGAGTCCAGATGAAGTCTTATATCTATGGAAAATGCCTTGCCTGATGTATCCTAGTATATGCAGTATTGTAGCTATGTTGGTTCCAGATATTAGAGAGACAAGGTGGGTGAGGTAATATCTTTTATTGGACCAACTTCTGTTTGTGTGAGAGACAAGCTTTGAAGCTTATAGGAGAAAGAAGAGCTCTGTGTAACCGATGATACCCCAGCTTGCATTAGAAGTTGTTATTATTAGATCCTAAGTGCATGACCTTACACTTTGTACTATTGAATTTCATCTCATTTATACACATTTATTTATGTGGCTATATAGATACACACACTTAGTGAAATTCTTAATTTTTACTATTTTATTATGTTAGAAAATGGTGAATGACTCCTTATTTAATAGAGGATTTTTCTTGTGATTTGTGTCAAACTATATTTGGATGGAAATTGGAATTCAATTAATGCACAAAAAGCATTTTTAAAGTGAGAGCTTTTATTTAGTTAAATGAGACTACTTTAAGTGTTCTGGATACATAAGAAAAAAGTAAGTTTATCAAAACATATTTTGTGTTTAAAAGTGAAATATGAAACGAAGGAACATCTGTAGTTAGTGAACTGCACTGATTCTGGTCACCATGTCCTTCAAGATTTTAGAACGTAGATCTCATCCTTTTACATGTTGTTTTTATTCATAGATTAGAAAATGCAAAAAAGCTTTCCTATTTTTTTTAACTTGCAATCTATTTTTCAACTTTGAATGAGCTAGTCATTGAACTGAACTAGTTTAATAAACTGAAATGAAGAAAACAGTCTCTCTGTAGCTGCAGAAGAAGATACTGCTGTCAAAAGTTGGCTTACCAGTTTAACAAACTGGTTCCATGTGCTTAGCCAGTGATTGTCACCAGTTCAGCGTTTTGACTTCCCTTAAAACTTAGCAGCAAACAGGTACTGCTTAAATGTTGTTTCTTTTAAATTTAATGTTAATAGATTATGGTAAATTCAAGCCTTAATATAGGTTGTCATAATTTCAATTTTAATTTTGAATAAATTTGTTTTTAAAAATAAAAGGTATTTAAATAAAATAAATCTGTTTGAAATTAAAAACATTTATTCTTTTTAATATAAATTTTATCTACCCTACCTTTCACAGTTTCTCTGCAACTTTCATGTTTTTTATAGAAATAGTGCTAGCAGCTTCAAATGTATATATGCGGAATAGTCAGACTTCTTTCATTCCCTTCCAAGTGAAGATTTTTCACGAAACTTCCAATTTAGTCCAGATTTATGCATATGGCACTATAATTAATAGAGTGCTGTGGTACACCAAATGTCTTAATGCTACTTAGTAGCACACCAGGTGTACATAAAGACACTTCTCAGAGGCGAGCACTGGAGGCACTTTACCTGGTATGTCCAATGGGCTCTAGTCCTAGTGGGTCTCCAATAAGCATTCTTTCAGACAGATGGCTAACAGGAAGGATGAATGGTTTGCTAGAACTGGCAGAAAAGAAAAGCTTGCAAATATCTTAAGTACAATGGTTTAAGCAGTTGCACTTTAAGGTAAACCTAGCCATATGTACGTTTGTCTCTGGAGCACTCCAATAGAAGATTAGGGTTCTTGAGACTTAATACCTGGGTGTCTTTTCTAGACCTTTCCTTTAAGGCAATAAGGTAACCTGTAGTTTTCCTGGGCAGGATCATTTCCTGCTGTTTGGTAGTGCTGTTCCACTGTTGCCTTCCCAGAGTTCCCTTCTCCTTTGAGTGATTGTGTACATATACACTATTTTAGTTGTTAGAATTCAGAATGATGACACTCAAGAACCCAAAACAGATTGAGAGCAGGCTATGCCATAAAGCAGAGACACACATCTCACCCCACTCTAATCTAAGCTGCTGTCTGCTGACTGACTCTGATCATGAGCTTTCTCACAAAGCCCCCTGCCTGCAACCAGCACTAGGAAAAATCTTGAGAATTTAAAATGATCACAATTTTAACACAGTTTTAAATATACCACAGAAGTTTCATTCCTATTGGTTAGGAGAAGGAACTTTGTTCCTTTTACACTAGAGGGTATTCAGCAAGGGTGGGGGAGGAGAAGAGTAAACTTGCTTCTCTGCAGACCCATCACAGCACAATAATCTTTATCAGTAGCTCTTCCTTATTAGTTGAATTTGTCTACAACTTTATGCTTCAGATGTTTCTTTTCCTTGATTTAAACTTGTGAAATACTTTAGAGTTCCTGATTGACTGAGTTTACATACCCAGTACTTCAAATAACCCCTTCATTTTCTATATTAGCATAAACCTATCAGTAGGGTTACCATACGTCCTCTTTTTCCTGGACATGTCCGGCTTTTCGGCACTCAAACCCCCGTCCGGGGGGAATTGCCAAAAAGCCGAACATGTCCGGGAAAATGGCGGCTCTGCTCCTCCCCTGGCTCTTCGGCTCTGTTTAAGAGCCGAGCGCTATGGGCTTCAGGCAGCCCCCTTGCCTCCGGACCCCAGCCACCGGCCGGGCACTTCCCCTCCCGGGCTCCGGCGGCGCAGGGTCCGCAGGCATGGGGGCAGCTCAGCTCTTAAACAGAGCCGAAGAGTCAGGGGAGGAGCAGAGCCTCCAGCCGCGTGTCTGATCAGCTCTATTGACTGGATACCCAAAGTCCAGTTACTGCGGGTGGAAGAGGCAGGGAGGTGCTGAGTCATCACCGCCAGTCCCTATTCAGCCGGGACCTTCTCCCACCTGCATGGGGCGGCTGCAGCTCCCAACCCTGGCTCCGCAGGCGAGTCCCTCCTGACCTGAGCAGGGAGGGTGGGAGGGGAAAAGCAGCGAGTGAAAGGGTGGGGGGAGAGGAGTAGATGCGGGGGGAGCGTGTGCCTCGGGGGAAGGAGTAGGGGAAGGGTGGGACCTTGGGGGGAAGAGGCAGGGTAGGGAAGGTTCTGGAACACCTGCTGGGATGTCAGTTTTTTAAATATTACCAAGTTGGCAATCCAAGGTACGTGTCCACTGTGGGTTGTGGGCAGTGGAGCACAGGCTGCTTGCAGTGCATACTATGTGGCAGCATGGAGATGTCCGCTACGTGTCAGCTCTGCAGGCCGGGGTTCTAGAGCTATGGGTTTTACAGATAGGCATCCTCAATAACAGGCATTGCTACCAAATGTTTTCCCTTATAACATGCTGTGTTCAGTTGCTCTAACTGCCCATCGTGACATTCTGCAACTGGGGTGAGAGAAATGATCTGCGTCAGATCAATGTTATGTTGTTCAATCCTGCCAGGTCTCTAAAAAATTAGAACCATCCCATGCCTGGGTGGCACGTGACTCCTGCATTTGGGGAGGCTGGAAACTCCCTACAAGTGTGTGTGGGTGGGGAACTGGTGCCTGGACCATGGCTCCACCCAAAGGCCCACCACCACTCGGCCTCCTCCCCCTGAGGCCCTGCCCACACTCCACCCCCACTTTACACAGGCCCTGCTCCAGCTCAGTCCCCTCCCCCGAGGTCTCCCTGCCCACGCCTCTCTGCCCCTTCCCCCGAGGTCTCCCTGCCCGCCGCTTGCACCTCTTCACTCCCTCCTGAGGCCCTGCTGCCTGCCGTTCGTGCCTCTTCACCCCCTCCCCGCCATGGCCTGGGCGTACTTTTGGTGGTGGTGCTCCAAAGGCGGCAGGCCAGCGCTCCTCCAGAGGCATAGCCTGCCCTCGTCTCTTATATCCGCCGCCCATGATCTCACAAATGGTTATACTGAATGCTGTGAAGAAAGTCAATATTGTTAATACCTGATTGTGAGAGATGTAAGATATTGGCTTGGTCAAGGTTAGTTGGAGAAAGCTCTTAATTCTTGGAGGTGGCTTTTCACCAATATCTTCATTATTGTGCTCAGGAAAGGGAGATTGTCCAGTAATTAGCAAGGGTAGCTATATCAAGTTCCTTAAGTACTTGCCAGAGCATTGCCTAGTTTATGATGGGATGCAAGACTTCCTGAAAGGACATTACCCATTAACAGCGAGTCTAGGCTCTTAAACATTTCTGTCAACTAGCACGGCTGGAATGTGCAAGTTGTATGTAGTTGCTCGGATTTCCTTCAGTACTTTTAGGACTTCCTGTTATGTGAGGGGGGCCAAAATTTGAGAAAGCAGTTGTTAAAATCTTAATACGGCTATTTAGGTATGTGTATGACTCCTATTTGTTGTCTGTTTGCTGAAAATGAGCTTTAAATATTGTTTTGCATGCATTAAGAGACAATGGGGAAACAACAAGCCATTCATCTTGCACCGTTAAATTTTTAGGCTATCCATAGGGTTCACCAATACAAAGCTTAGTATTGACAAGAATATATGATTGGGTGAACCACCAATGGCTAAGATTTTTGTAGGGAGAAAATTTGAATAATTTCTACTGCTATCACTGTTTCTTTAAAAAAGTGAAATCTTTAACATTTTTTTTTAAAACCAAAATTGTTTAAAGACATTGATAGTGTAAATATTTCGGTTTCTTTTTGGCCATCGAGCTTATCTATTTGAATTGGGAAGAATTTAATATTCATTTTTAGTTTAATTACTTTTGGTTATTAATCAAGTTCCGTGTTTCACAAGCTTGTGATAAATACCTATCCTTAAAATATACCAAATTGAGAAGTGGAATTTATTTGTTCCTCCTGCTTAGGAACGAGGGCAAAAGCTATAAATTATGAAGCACTGCACTGTGAGAATTTCAATTTTCATCATCTCATAAATATAAACATTGCAGATTAAATATTGTATACTGTACTACTTCACTGTTTGTATTTTAATTTTTTCTAAACTTGCCGTACATTTTGGATTTCAACTACTCAGAAAATATTAATCAGCTAATTATTTGCCAAAACACTGTTACAGAATTTAACACTTTGTGGCAGGGTCTCTGGGGTGCAGTCTGGATTGTGGGACCACTGAGACCCTCTGTCTCACCACCGTGGGTTGTCTCTCACACTGTGATGCTGATGTTAAGCTACAAATCTCTGATAGGCACTGCACTTACACAGACATCCACAGACATGGACACCCCCAACTGAGTTACATAAATGATCTCCCAGTCACTCATGAATCAATAATAGAGAGGCTCTAGCCAATTCCCCACACTCCTGAGTCTTGCACCCCAGAACTGTACTGTGTTACAGTGCTCAAGACTCCCTTGGGCAGTGCAAGTTCATTCAGTAGTTTGCCAGTCCCTTAATGTGGAATGGACCACACGCTAGTCTTTGTAAACTGAGCTGAGATTTACCAAGCACTTCAACCAAAACACGTTCTTTTAGATAAAATATAAAACAGATTTATTAACTACAGAAAGATTTTAAGTGATTATAAGTAGCAAGCGTAGAGATCAAAGTTGATTACTTAAGAAATAAAAATAAAATAAGCAGTCTAAATTCTACAGAAGAAAGAGGATTTGAATTGAGCAGTGTCTCACCCTGACAGATGGTACAAGCAGGTTACAGATCCTCAATATCCAGGCTGGGACTGCCTTCCAACCTGGAACTTCCCTTTCCCATTCAAAGTCTTTGTCTTTTGCAGAATTCCTCCAGATCTTGAGTTGGCGCGGGGGGGTGGTGGTGGGGAGGGGGAGGGGAAGAGAGGTCAAGTGATGATGTCAGTTCCCCTCTTTTATATTTTCTTCCAGCTTGCTGGAAAGATCTTTGCTGTGATGTGGGGATCAAGCAGTCCCCATTGCATACATGCTATCTCTGAGAAATCTCTAGGATGGCCATTGGGAGAGTGGATTCCCTTTAAGGGGCCATGAGCACATATCTGGCTAGTCCTTTGTTGGAATTGAAAGGTTGGCTGTGGGCGTCTTCCACCCCCACAACATATTTTACTCCTGAGGGCATTCTGCACCAAAAATTTTAAAATTCTGCGCACAATACTTTTTATGGTATAGCTTATCACGGTGTAACTTTATATTTTTTGTTTTATTTTAAAGTCTTTTTTATTTTAATTGTTTTTATTTAAATTATATTTATAAAAAATTGGTACAAAATTTAAATGAGACATGAAATAGGCTAATTAAAATAATATTTTGGGGGTTTATACTAGAAGTGTTTTTGTTTTTTGTTTAGCTACTATACAATACTTATTACTAGCATAGGCAGTTTTTACTTTACTAATGTGTCAGCATTTTAACTGTACTGTGCAATTTGGAGATTTTTTTTTTATTTTTTTTAAGAGCAAACTTACATGCCAACAATTTTGTCTGTAAGACAGTACACTTGCATGTGCAATTGTTTGCCAAGTGCAAATAGTGGTATAAGTCTGGGGCTTGCATTGTGTTGCAACAGTACTGGAAGAGGGAAAACAAACTTTGTTATAACTGTAGGGGTAGCTGGCTTTACATTGAATTTTATGGTATTGGACTTTTGCTAATTTTATTTTATCTATTTATTTATTTTGCATTAACTGGTGGGGTTTTTTGGTACTAAATTTTCAATTTTTTTTTTTTTTTGGTGATTGAGGGCAAGTTTTATTTATTTATTTATTTATTTATTGCTTTATATTTCTTAAGGGTACTTTTCCTTTGTATAGCATGGATTTTTTACATATTATACATATTAGAATACATTGACTTAATACCATACTTTTGAAAAAGCAGTTACAACATTACAGTTGTACAGTTAACAAAGCCTGGTTTTGCTTATTCAATGGATGCAGTATTTTTGCTGCTATTTTTTGTTGGCTACCTGTCACACTGCCTGTATTTTTCTTTGTTTTGCATCTGCTGTTTTATACTGTTTATTTTTTTTATGCTTTTCCAGATTATACCTTACGAAGTCTTAAAAGTAGTGCACCCTTTTGCGCTGGTAAGGTAGTATTAATGCTTCATGGCAGAAGGCCTAGACTGCTGACTTCAAGGGGTTAACTTGAGATCTCAGTAAACGGTGTGTCAGTGACCTGTTATTTTAATTCTGGTATTAAACGTGCTTTTTCTGCCATTGCATAATGTGCTAGATGTTGCTTTCCTAAAGTTGTATTAAATCCCTAAATTGTATTGTATTTTTTTAAATTGTATTATATTTTGCCACATAAGTATTTTATCTGTTCTAAATGGGCTGTTACGGTATTAACCTTCCTCAGAGTACATCTTGCTTCGTTATATAATGAAACGTATGTTTTTAGAAGAACCAGAATTATTCATAATCTGGCATGTGGGTCATTAGCTGTTAACAGACACAGCTGAAAGAACTATAAAATATTTCCCTTCAAAGAGAGAATGCCAAGAGATAAGTGTACTTTTAGGGGAACTTAGTGAGCTAATAATAGTTCATGAAGCATGGTACTAAAGAATCAAAAATACAAAACCTTGAGTGGATTCAAATTTGAATATAATGAAAACTACTTGCTGTGAAAATGTATAATTTTTTCCTCCTGAAATGTAAAGCAGTTTTATCTTGCATTGGATATAGTGCTCTGAACAGAAATTATAATTCAGGCTGTCGATTAATCACAGTTAACTCATGCGATTAACTCAAAAAAATTAATCACGATTAAAAAAATTAATCGTGATCAATTGCAGTTTTAATTGCACTGTTAAACAATAGAATACCTTGTCTATTTGGAATAAATTGGAATTTATTAAGTATTTTTGGATGTTTTCTACATTTTTCAAACATATTTATTTCAATTACAACACAATACAAACCGTACAGTGCTCACTCTATATTATTTTTTATTACAAATATTTGCACTGTAAAAATGATAAAAGAAATATTATTTTTCAATTCACCTCATACAAGTACTGTAGTGCAATCTCTTTATCATGAAAGTGCAACTTACAAATGTAGATTTTTTGTTACATAACTGCACTAAAAAAAAAAAAACCTGTGTAAAACCTTACAGCCTACAAGTCCACTCAGTCCTGCTACTTGTTCAGTCAATCGCTGAATTATGATTGAGAGAGAACACTGCCTTCTTCTTATTTACATCACCAGGAAGTGAGAACAATGGTTCACATGTCACTTTTGTAGCTGGCATTTCAAGGTATTTATGTGCCAGATATGCTAAACGTTCATATCCCCCTTCATACTTTGGCCACCATTCTAGAGGACATGCTTCCATGCTGATGATGCTTATTAAAAAAACATGCGTTAATTAAATTTGTGACTGAACTCCTTGAGGGAGAATTAGGTCTCCTGCTCTGTTTTACTCGCATTCTGCCATATATTTCATGTTACAGCAGTCTTGGATGATGACCCAGCACATATTGTTCGTTTTAAGAACACTTTTTACTGCACATTTGAAAAAATGCAAAGAAGGTATCGGTGTGAGATTTCTGAAGATAGCTACAGCACTCGACTCAAGGTTTAAGAATCTGAAGTGCCTGCCAAAATCTGAGACGGACGAGGTGTGGAACAATCTTTCAGAAGTTTTAAAAGAGCAACACTTCGATGTAGAAACTACAGAACCCGAACCACCAAAAAAGAAAATCAACCTTCTGCTGGTGGCATCTGACTCAATGATGAAAATGAACATGCGTCGTCTGCACTGCTTTGTATTGTTGTCGAGCAGAACCCATCATCAGCATGGACAAATGTCCTCTGGAATGGTGGTTGAAGCATGAAGGTACCTATGAATCTTTAGTGCATCTGACGTGTAAATATCTTGCGACACTGGCTACACCAGTGCCATGCAAATGCCTGTTCTCACTTTCAGGTGACTCTGTAAACAAGAAGCGGGCAGCATTATCTCCTGCAAATGTTAAACTAACTTGTTTGAGTGATTGGCTGAACAAGAAGTGGGACTGAGTGACTTGTAGGCGGCGTCCGCCGGAGGGGCACTGGGGTCTGCGTGCCGTGCCGCGCCGGTCATGTAGAAGAGCAGATTTCATATGAAGATGGGATTGTAGGCTGTAAGGTTTTACAATGTTTTATTGTTGAATGCAGGTATTTTTTTGTACATAATTCTACATGTGTAAGTTCAACTTTCATGATAAAGAAATTGCACGACAGTACTTGTATTGTGTTGTAATTGAAATCAATATATTTGAAAATGTAGAAAATATCAAAATATTTAAATAAATGATATTCTATTATTTAGTTTTTTTAATCACTTGACAGCTCTAGGTATAATCTTAGTATTTCTGCCCAGTCAAGCCTAAATTGAGGCAGGGGTTCTTTATTTTTATTTTTATTTTTATTTTTTAATTTAAATTGAAAACTACTATTCCTCCTGGCACATTTCCTGACCTGACCATGTACTCCCCACTCTCTCTGCCTCGTCAGCGGAGAACAGATGTTTCCTCTTCTATTTTGTTACTGTTTTGCAAGCATTTTTTGTCTCCTCCCCTCCAGGAAACAAATTTTACTTTATTTTTTCCCAGAAATTTTGCATTTGGGAATGCCATTTGAGTAATTGTCTGCAAGGGGCCCTATTAAGTCAATTTTCTCCCCTCACTTGAACTAGCTTGTAGTTTTGTCATATTATGTAGATTCTAGTGTGGGAGAATCACCATGCCCAAGTGGGTCACAGCTGAGAATACCAGAATCAGGAGAAACTGCTGAGAAATGGGGCAGTTCCACCCCAAGCTGTTGTTCTTCCATAAGATATATCAAGCCAATAACAAAAGTAAACTTTTCTCACGACACAAATTAACAAGAAGTCATAAGTGCATAGGTATCCCAGCCCTTGTTTCTCCACCCAGACACTAGAATTTATGATGAGCGGTTATCTAAAACCAGTTACATCAAACAAAGGGTTCTTCTAATTCCAAGACATCAGCCACATAACCAGGTCAATATACAAATCAGATCTTACCCAGTAATCACACTGTTGGCAGTGTGGCAACAGGATTGTTGGTAATCCTTTAGTATCTAATATCTAAAGGTTTATTTGTAAGAGAAAAGAAAGAGGAGAGAGTTAAAATGGTCAAAGAAATCAAATACAAGAACTCTGCAATGATTGTATGTATCAGGTTTCAAGCAATGATGGAATAAACTGCTGGTTTATAAAGTCTCTGGTAACGTCCAAAACATAGGAAGGTTTTCAGTCCATTGGCTGGAATGCTCCTTTTAATGTAAGTCCAGAGATCAGAGTAGGAAAGAGGCAAAATGGAGATACTTCCAGGGTTTTTTATACCTTCTCCCATGTGGAGGGGATGCTTTCAGTCTGAGTCCAGGGTCACATGCCCGAGTCATAGGAGCAGCTATTACCCATATTCTGGCTAAAACATCCTCAGGAAGGCCCATCAGGCGGGGACAGGTTTTTTCTGTGGTTCATTGTAAGAGTTGATTGTTCCTTAATGGGCCATCAGCTTGAATAGTTCATTCACAATGTGCTGGTCAGACTGAATGTAAATTATCTTGTGGATGTTACCCCAGGAGCAAACAGATTTGAAATACTGATACATAATCAATATCCATAACTTTAGATACAAAGATGATATATGCACACAAACAGGATAATCATATGTGATAGATTGTAACTTTTCCATTTATCCCATACATGACATACTTCATATAAAACTTGTTGCAATTATATAACAGTGGTAACAACAATTATCTACATCAGGGTGGCCAACCTAAGCCTGATAAGAAGCCAGAATTTACCAATTTACATTGCCAAGAGCCACAGTAATATGTCAGGAGCCCCCCAGCCGCTTCCCCCACCCGCTCCCAGCGTCTCCCAACCAATAGCAGCCCTGCCAATCAGTGCCTTCCCCTCCCTCCCCACACCTCCTGATCAGCTGTTTCATGGCATGCAGGAAGCTCTGGGGGGAGGAGGGAGCGGGGAGGAATGAGGGCATGGCAGGCTCAGGGGAGGGGGCAGGAAGGGGTGGAGTGGAGGCAGGGCCTGTGGCAGAGCCAGGGGTTGAGCAGTGAGCATCCCCCGCCACATTGGAAAGTTGGTGCCTGTAGTTCCAGCCCCAGAGTCCTACAAGGAGCCGCGTATTAACTTCTGAAGAGCCGCATGTGGCTCCGGAGCCACAGGTTGGCCACTGCTGATCTACATAATCATATTTTAATCAAACAAATGGGGGGAGCATGCTCCCAGATTTTTGTTGAAAAACTGCTTTAATGCTGTCCTGAAGATGTTTCCAGATGGTATAAATTGGAAGGCTGGCTCTCTCTAAAAGCTTGATTGTGCTTCTGAAGTGGAGGCAGGTCCATGGTCAGGTGCTAATTCTGACTTGAACTCCCTACACCTGGGGAAATCCTGCACCACTGCACATGCGCACAATTCCTGTACCTGCAGATGGTTTTTTCCTAGCAGAAAATACGTTCTGCTGGAGAGACACTGCAGTTCTGCTTTTTGCCCACCACTGGCTGCTGTGGCGCCAGAACAAAGGCAGCCAGCTCACTGCTTACCGGCCGTGGCAGTCAGCCTCCGATGGGGAGGATGAGAGAGCTGTGTTCTTTATAGTGCCCTGCCTGCAGGGCCATATGAGGAGGCACGAGATATGGGAGGACAGTGTGGGGGCTTACCATGCTCCACTCTGCCTGCCTGCTTGGAGCTCCAGGAGCACCAGGGGGATGGAGCGGGGCAAGTCACTTAAATCTAGCCTATTGCTCATCTATAAAAAAATTAGATAATTTCCTACTTTGTGTTATGAGGACAAATCCTTTAGTGATTGTGTGGTACTAATATACTATGGTGATGAGGGCTGGGTGATTCGAGATGGTAGAGTTTGTCCTCAACCGATTGTCATCAAAACCCCATGGAACTTTGGGAATCTGTGGGAGGCCAAGCCGTTCAAGAGGAGGTGCTGTGCCTCCATGTTGACTCTTGGTCTCTTCTAGCCCCTGTAGCAGTAAGTTTCTCCTTGAAACTGTGCTGTCATGCATACCTTTCCCAAGTGCTATTCCCACAACGGTAGTGCTCTCTTCTCCTTGGCAAACATATCAATTTCCCATATGTCTGGTTTTTTTGTTTTTGTTTTTTAAATTAAACTAACCAATACCCTGTAATGGTAGTTAGTTTTGAAAAACCAGAAGGCCTTAAAATTTGGTAGGGAGGGCGGCCTTTTTCATCTTTATAAAAATCGGTGCAAAATTGGCCAAGTTATAAGCCTTTGCTCAGTAGAGACTTTCTAGATATTTACAGCTAAAATTTCTGTAAAGTGGAAATTGGGACTGGTTTGAAGAGCCGGGGTGAGGGAGAGACAGGACTTGGGACAATGACAGGTTGGAGAGGACAAGGCAGAAGAGTTGGGTTTGAGGGAAATGGACAGAAAAGTCTGTGCCCACTAGAGCACACACTCCTCCAGAACCTGGAATGGAACCCATTATCCCTGAATCTTACTATTCCTCTGCCGTCAGCAAATGTCTGTGAAATCCACCAGTAAAATGATCCATCCTTCTCTAGTGTTGATCCACATAGAAGATGACAACCTACTACTGATCTCTGCTAGCTCAAGTGGTGCAGGTCTGTGTGGTTAATCTGAAGGTTTCAATTTTGCTGATGACATGTGGGCATCAATGTGATACTACATGATAAAATCTCTGGGTTTTTTCTTTTTTTTTTTTAAATGTGGAAAATTACAGACAAAACCACATTAAAAGAACATAATTGAGTTGTAAAGTCAAGCACTCAAAAGTTAGGAAATATTAGAATTAAGGTTTCCTGTGCATCATTAATTACATGATCACTATGAGACTTATGCCTAATTCTGTGCACAGGAGGGATGAATATACCAAAAGGGGCTCTTGTGTGTGGGATTTCTAGTTCTTTTGTTGCAGAAGCTGACAGGTATATAACAAATGAGCAAGGAGATTGCAGGAAGAGAAAGGATGGTTTCATAGTTAAAGCAGTGGTATTGTTCTCAAGAGAATTTGATTCTATCCTTGCCTCTGCCACAGAGTTCCTATGTGATGCTAGTCAAGCCACTTAAACCAAATTTTTCACAGATGGTCACTAATTGTGTATTCTTCATTTTCGGGTGCCTTACTTTGAGACCTGGAAGTCCGCTTTGCAGAAATGCTGAGCACTCAGAGCTGCATTTGAAGGTAATGGGAGCTGTGCTTTGTACGTAGAAAATGAAATATAATGCTAAATACTCTTAAAAAATCAGGTCCTAGACATCTCAAATTAGGCATCTAAAGTTAGAGGGTATGTTTGATTTTAAGCTCTCTGTGCCTCAGTTCTCTATCTGTAAAATGGGTTTAATATTATCCCCTCATCTCACAGGGATAGTGTGAAAATAAATTTTGTGTAGCATTCAGATTAGTGTTGAACACCATAGAAAAGCCCATGATGAAATGAATAATTCTGTTTTTAGAGTCAAGTCTGAATAGAATACAGTAATGAAGCCTTGGGGACCACACATTGAACAATGAGGAGAAAACAATATATTTAATTGTTCATCAGATTCGCACAGTCTGTTGTCTGAAGACAGGTCACACGACTTGATGGACAATGAGTCTGTTCCAGTCAGGCAATTCATATTTAGTATATTCGTAGGTGAGTAACAAAATGTCATTATCAGAAACTCACTTGTATATTGTCGTGTATATACCTTTTAGTTGGAAGTGTTTAGTATGTGGACAGATTTGCATGTATTGGCTTCTTTATATTTGTAGTTTTATACCGATATGTGTATAAGACAATTGCAGTGTTGTGGTTAAGTGTGATGCTCTCTTATGAGGCTGACAATTTCCACAATGTGGGATAGCATTTATATCAGGTATACATTTCATGAATTGAATCTTTAAAAGTGCATTCTATTCCATTGAGTCAGTGATGGAGAATGTGCTTACAAGAATCACTAAAAAGGAATGTCAAAGGTAGTTACCCAGTTGTTCTTTTTCATTCCTTTATCTAGCGGGGAAAAAAATCCATTATCCTTGTAATTGAAATGATTGTTGTGTTTATAACACCATCAGCATGTGATGGTGTTACTGTGATCTAAAGTATTAACTAAAGTGTTTTAGTAATTTCACTTTGGACACGGTCATAACTGTCTTATGTATATTGCATTTTAAAGAATAATCCCTGTTACAGTAAATCACTATGTAATTTTTAATAGATGTTAACTATACATAAATTTATGCTTAAAATGTGTTTGCAATACTACTAAACCTGTGGAACCTTAAAAGGTTTAGAAACCCTGACCTATGAGGAAAGTTTAAAAAAGCTGGGCATGTTTAGTTTTGAAAAAAAGAAGACTGAGGTGAGACCTGATAAGTCTTCAAATATATTATGGTCTGTGATAAAGGGGATGGTAATCAATTGTTCTCCATGTCCATCTGCATGTAGGAGGTGGGACAAGAAGTAATGGGTTTAATCTACAGCAAGGGAGGTTGAGGTTAGATATTAAGAAAAAACTTTCTAACTATAAGGGTAGTTAACTCATGTAGTTAGGGTACGTAAGCTTCCAAGGTAGGTTGTGGCATGGTTTCTGGATCTGTAAAAGTAGCTGTGGTAATCTTTAGGTTTCTTGTATTTAGTTGTCTATACGGTTCCACTGTTGAAGCTGACTGTGGTATCCAGGAAGTTGATGCTGATGTGGGAGTGTTCTAGAGAGAGTTTGATTAATGGGCAGTGGTTGTTGAAGTTGAGGTGGATATCTGAGGGAGGTTAGGTCTTTTGTCCAGAGGATGAAAATAGCAATATTATCTCAGGTATATCATTGGTTTCATGATGAATTTGTCCAGAAATTCTTCCTTGAGGTGTCCCATGAAGAGATTGGCATATTGGGGAGTCATCCTAGTGCCCATGGCCATTCCCACGGTTTGGACAAGGTGTTTGTTGTTGAATGTAAAATTGTTATGGGTGTGTTGAGGTAAATATCTGAACGTTATCCATTGTCTTATAGACATTGGAGACAGGCAGCATTGTTGTCATTGTGAGGGATGTTGGTGTATAGGGAGGTGACATCCATGGTGGCAAGGATGGTGTTCTCAGGGAGGTTGTTAATGTTGCGCAGTTTCTGGAGGAAGTTTGTTGTGTCCTGTAGGAAACTGGCCCTTTGTGTGGTGAGTGGTTTGAGGATGGTTTCTATGAGTCCTGATATTCCTTCAGTAAGAGTACCATGACCAGACACTATGGGTCTGCCTGGGTTCCTTTGTTTGTTAGAAGGTCTCTTGGGTAGGTTCATGAGTTTGTAGAGTTTCTTTTGGAGTTGTTCGGGGAAAGATTTGGTGATACCTTTAAATTACTGGGTGAATGTTGGTGGGTTGTTATCTTTGAGTTCTTTATAGTAGGAGGTGTTGGAGAGTTGTCAGTGGCCTTGTTGATGTAGTCATCACAGTTGAGGACTAAGGTGGCATCCCCTTCTCTGAGGAACAAGTCTGGGATACACACCTTAACACACTTAAAACTGCTTTCACGAAACAAGGACATTCCAACAGAAAAGAGATTGCATCATGGAACGGGCCACCTGGCATAGCTCAGTGGTTTGAGCATTGGCCCACTAAACCCAGGGTTGGGAGTTCAATCCTTGAGGGAGCCATTTAGGGATCTGGGGAGAAAAAAAAAAGTTGGGGATTGGTCCTGCTTTGAGCAGGGGGTTGGACTAGATGACCTCCTGAGGTCCCTTCCAACCCTGATATTCTATGAAAAGAGCCTGCTTATATGTGGAAAAAAAAATCCAACTGTACAGCCTTACCCAACTGTCACCTACCACTCCACACTGGAACCCCTACTTAGTAGGGCCACATCCCGAAAGAAATCTTTCCCAACTCCCCCTCTTCTGGCCTTCAAACAACTCCTTAACCTTGCCATCAGAAGTAAGCTCCCCATAGACCAGAACTTAAATCAGCACCAGACCCTGCCATAACAGATGCAAAACCTGCAGACATTACACCATTGCTACAATGATCAGTACCCCTGACAACACCTCTTTCAAGATCTATTGGTCCTACAACATGTGGGCTACCTATCTAATTCGGTGCACTAAATGCCTCAACAGCTACTATGTGGGTGAAACCAGACAATCACTACTCTCTCAAATAAACTCGCACAGAAAAATGATAAAAGAGAAAAACACTATCTCACCCATTGGTAAACACTTTTCACAAAACGATCATCCCATATTGGATACTTCAATATCCATCCTCAAATGAAACCTGCATAGCAATATCAAAAGATGAGCCTGGGAGTTTAAATTCATAACGTTGCTAGATACTAAAAATCATGGACTCAATGAAGACACTGCTGTTTCTCTTTCAGAAGTGCTTAGAGTACACTTGACTAGAGTGAAGCCCATTTCTATGGCCTGTCTTAGACATATTCCCATATAAGAACTTTGTAGAGCTGCCAATTGGAGCTCATTTGTTTCCTTAGATCTGGCAAATAGATTTGATATACAATTCGGAAAAGTAGTATTAGAGTCTCAGTTTTAACTAGGCTCATAGACTCATAGACTTTAAGGTCAGAAGGGACCATTATGATCATCTGGTCTGACCCCCTGCATGCTGCAGGCCATAAAACCGTCCCTACCCCTTCCCTGGACTCTGCTGTTGAAGTCCCCAATCCTGTTTTAGGTGACTTCAATCGGCAGAAACCCTCCTGCTAGAGATCCCTGCCCTATGCTGCGGAGGAAGGCGAAAAACCTCCAGAGGCTCAGCCAATCTGCCCTGGAGGAAAATTCCTTCCCGACCCCAAATATGGCGATCAGTAAGACCCCGAGCATATAGGCAAGAGTCTCCAGCCTGACCCCTGTCAGCCATTATACAATTTACCTACCATTTCTTGGTTTTCCTTGACTACTATGTTTTACCATTAAACCATTCCCTCCATAAATTTATCTAACTTAATCTTAAAGCCAGACAGGTCCGTCGCCCCCACCGTTTCCCTCGGAAGGCCGTTCCAATATTTCACCCCTCTGACGGTCAGAAACCTTCGTCTAATTTCAAGCCTGAACCTCCCCACGGCCAGTTTATATCCATTCGTTCTCGTATCCACATTAGTACTAAGCTGGAATAATTCTTCTCCCTCCCTCGTATTAATCCCTCTAATATATTTAAAGATAGCAATCATATCCCCCCTCAGCCTTCGCTTTGTCAGACTAAACAACCCAAGCTCCTCTAGTCTCTTTTCATACGACAGGTTTTCCATTCCTCTGATCATCCTAGTGGCCCTTCTCTGCACCCGTTCCAGTTTGAGTTCATCTTTTTTAAACATGGGAGACCAGAACTGCACACAGTACTCCAAATGAGGTCTCACCAGCGCCTTGTACAACGGAAGCAGGACCTCCTTATCCCTACTAGATATACCTCGCCTAATGCATCCCAAGACAGCATTGGCTTTTTTCACCGCCACGTCGCATTGTCGACTCATAGTCATCCTGCGGTCTACTAGGACCCCTAGGTCCTTCTCCTCTTCCGTTACTTCTAACCAATGCGTCCCCATCTTGTAACTAAAATTTTTATTAGTTATCCCCAAATGCATCACCTTACACTTTTTACTATTAAATTTCATCCTATTCCTGATACTCCAATTCACAAGCTCGTTCAAGTCTCCCTGCAGGATATCCCTATCCTCCTCCGAATTTACAACGCCTCCCACCTTCGTATCATCCGCAAACTTTATCAGCCCACTCCTGCAATCGGTTCCGAGGTCAGTTATAAATAGATTAAATAAAATGGGTCCCAAAACCGAACCTTGAGGCACTCCACTAGTAACCTCCCTCCAACCTGACAGTTCACCCTTTAATACGACCCGCTGCATTCTCCCCATTAACCAATTTCCTATCCACCTCTGGATTTTCATATCGATCCCCATGTTTTTCAGTTTAACCAATAATTCCTCATGGGGTACAGTATCAAACGCTTTACTGAAATCCAGGTATATTAGGTCCACCGCATTTCCCTTATCTAATAAATCCGTTACTTTCTCAAAGAAGGAGATCAGATTCGTTTGGCACGATCTGCCCTTCGTAAAACCATGTTGTAATTTATCGCAATTGCCACTAACCTCCAGGTCCTCAACTAGTTTCTCTTTCAGAATTTTCTCTAATACCTTGCACACTACAGATGTTAAACTAACAGGCCTGTAGTTACCCGGATCACTTTTTTTCCCTTTCTTGAAAATAGGAACCACATTAGCTATTCTCCAGTCTAACGGGACCACCCCCGAGTTTACAGATCGTTGTCCTACCATCTGGCAAGAGTAGTACTGATTGCCAAACTCCCAAGTGTGGGGAATTTACAGAGGCCACCCGAAGAAGAAATGAAGGTTACTTCCCTGTAAACTGGAGTTCGTCAAGATGACTTTTGTACACTCCCACTCCCTGCCTGTCTTCTCCTCTTACTGAGTGTATTAATTTAAATTTTTGGGCTTAGGGAATCAGTGAAAGGAACAGAGGTTGTTGATCTGCCATATCCCTTTTTATAGCCCTCTCCTTTGAGCCTTAGGAGGCATGAGAATGCTCCAGTGGATGCTGCTACTAGAAGGTTCCACCAGTCCAACCTGTACTGTTGGTGCATCCCAAGATTGTGAATGTGCATTGGTCATCTTAAAGAACTTTGCTTACAGTGAGTGATCTTCATTTCTTGAACATCTGCAGCCATATCTTGATTGTGTCAGCTAGTTATGTCATTGGAGAGGGGAATTGCTTTGACTTGACTGGCAATAGCAGATCCCAACCTTACATTAATGATCTTTGAGACCCAGGGCATAATCAGTATTTCTCCAATTATATGAGGCTTAGCAGCTTTTACTATTCATATTGACTTCAGTTATGATGCTTTGAGGACTTTCATGTTTACAGTATTGTCAGCCACAGCTTCTCTTAGCAACGTTTGCCACTGTGACATTGGAAAAATGGAAGGCAGTGACCATTTTGAAGGGGGAATGTTAACTATGAAGGGCTCTGTGGCCTCAATCCAATTAAGGTAGGAGGTGGCAGACATTTTGAAAAAGAACATTTCATTGTGAAATTCTGTAAAAGGGCATTTATTCATTGGCCCTTGCCTAAGAAGAAACTTCTAGTTACAAATATAATGGCAAAAAGTTACCATGAATCCTAAAGTAATGCTTTGAATCAGTTGTACTCAACAGGGAGAACAACAAGAGAAAGTTCAGGTGTGGAAGAGACACTAGGTATTGAGGGGATCAAGAGGGAGGTGAAAATTGGCTGTTCCCACTTTGTGCAATTTGAGAGTTGGGTAATGCAGCTAAGAGCACACTGGTGAATCTGACACTAAAAGTTTTTTGTTTGTTTTTTAAGTCTGTACTACATATCTCGAAATCGTTAGAAATCTTATGGCAACATTTTGCTTAGGTTTAATGTTTAGTATTTATGTAATTTAGACTCAAACAAGGAAATTCCCAAACAAAAACAGAATAAAATTGGAGCTAAGCTTGAGTGCCTATCAATAATGTAATGTTTTTAGCCTTAAAGGATGTTGTAATTATCCCCCAAACAAGCATTAGGAACTCAAACTATTCAGACTTTAATTTTAACTTAAAAGAAATTCAAACAAATTTGGTATGGAAATGCAAAGTATTGGCTTCCAAACCATTGTAACTTTGCCATGAAGTAACATAATGAGTAAAAAATGAAAAGGGAAGTTTGTCTTTAAAAAGCAGTTTAATCCAGTCTGGGACTGCAGTCACTGTTATGTACTAATCATAACTCCATGGTTAATTTAAGGTGGTGGTTGTGTGTGTGTGTTTTTCTTTTTCTTTTTTTAAATCTGGGAATTGTAAGTGTAGGAAGGCTTTCTTTTGTAACTGGCAACTGATTTTTCACAAATTCTTAAAAGAAATTCCTAGTGACAGACTGCAATTTTTGTTCTGTTCAGTCATGATTTTTCTTAAAGGAAAAGAGAAATCTTGCTGTATGTAGAATGTTAACTTCAATAGTATATCTTGCAGTCCTGCTTATTTGAACAATTATTAAAATAACTTATTTAGTAACCTGAGTAATTCCTTACTGCATTTTAGGGAAAATTGTGCCAGTCACAAAGTGCAAAAAAGCTATGGCTGATGTATGAAAAAGATTTCATCAAGATTTTTTTCCCGTTTGATAAAAATTTGCTAAACTGCTTTCAATTGAAATGTGGTATTCATGCTTGAAATGTGCTATTATGGGACAAAGTTCATCTTCGACGTAATACTTATGACCTTCCTCAGCTAGTGGCATTTTTTCCCCTGCAAACATGTGTTTGTCATTATGTTGACTATATTTTTTTTAAACATGCAAGCACAAGCCAGAAAAACAAACTCCTAGCTCAAAAACTAGCCGGATGTTGTTACAGTAGATGAAAAATATTGGCTAGGTTTATTTTACTCTAGTAAGGAATTTTAAAAAATCTTGTATTTTGTTTCAGCAACAGCCATGCAAATAAAAATTGCTATCTCCTGTAAATCATATAACGGAATTCTATTTCCTTCAGTGAAAGTTAGTTTAATTAAAACCTTTATTATTGGAGTGGAATTTACTATACTAAAACTGCAGGATGCTACTGTTCCCTAGAACTTGGTCATACACCATATAAAATATGTATATCACACTCATTACAGTAATAGCTGAGCTCCTACCAAAAGAAAATGTTATTAAAATGAAGATTTGTAGCCCCATACTGCCCTACATTGTGACCATTTTGTGCACCAGAGCATTGCAAAGTGTACCAGAACAATGCAAAGTGACCTTAGGGATGTGCTTGGCTGGAGTAAGACCAGTGTAGCTGGTCCCATGCTTTCTCCTCATGGCCCTCCAGCACTGGGGTTCTCTTGGAGGCTGACAGTAATGACCTCTTGCTTAACATATGTTGTTAGGAACACTGGCTTCAAGCAAAAGTGTAATTAAGCAACAATACCACAATGTAGGAAGTTTTTTCTGACCTCACACAGTTATTCATTGGCTTATGTCTTACAGCATGAAGGTTTATATTCCTTGTACATATGTATCCTGTCTAATTCTGACTATTCTTAATATCCATCTAAATATTTTATCCTTTTTTTGACAGATTTATTAGTTTGTCTTCATCAGCTTAAATGTGGGCAAGTAGATTTTTGTGCCTCCGTTGTCAAAATTTGACAGTTTTGCAAGGCTAAATTTATTATAGGTGGTACAGGTAACAATGGCAATAATTAAGATCACCTTACCTTTGTCATTATTTAGCATAGATTCAGGAAACTGTTATTCTCACTGTTTTCATGTTCAAGAACTCACAGAACAGAGGTTGATTTTGTTTTGTTGGGGGTTTTTTTGGTACAGGAAGAGGTGTGCTCATATAGAAAATAGCATCTGATGCTATTTTTTAAATTTTATTTGATCAGTTTGAGCTATAAATATTTATACTTACAGTTGCTACCAGTCTGTACCAGTGAGACAGGATTTTTTTGTTTCCTTATCAGTTTTGGAATTCAGTACATTAAACTGAGTGAGGTGGTGTATTTTTACTCAAAATCCAGACAGTATAAAGCTATTTATTAGGATTTGTATACATGTGGAACTCTTCCAGAATAGCTGTTCATGAATAACTTCATATATGTACACTTTTATTCTGGAATAAGAGTAAACTAAACTGGAACTAGTTATTAATGTGGATTAAGCCAAATTTAAACTGGAACAAAGCATTCTTAGTACCCACACACGGAGTTATTCTGCAATTGTTATTGTGTTTTAAATTCACACCCTACCTTAATCTGAATTAATTTACAAGCGTAGACAAACCTTTACATTTTACTGCCATCTTTTTATGAGTTTTCATTCAACTAAGTTGTGAATCATTAAGTTCTTTGAATGCTGTCCGTTTGGGTGCTCCACTTTAGGTGTTCGTGAGGCCCTGTGCTCATAATCTGAGATTTTTGGTAGCAGTGCCCGGTGGGTCGGACATGCGCAGTCCCCATCTCGCGCTGCTTCAGGTGGTAAACTAGTGTTGTACGACCAACCCCTCCTCAGTTCCTTCTCTCCCGCCTTTGGCTTCAAGTTGGAGCTCCAGCAGCGCTCGCTATTTAGTTCTACTTGGGCTATTTACTATGGTTATTAGTTCATTACTTTTCTTTGTTCCCATCGCCTATATATATATATATATATATATATATAGAAATATATATATATATATATATATATTTTAAATTTATTGCTATTATTCTTATTAGACGCTAGGTTTTTCATCTGCCCTTTTAAGCTAGCCAGCCCCTCTGAGAGCAACAGTATTCCCTGATGGGAATGCCTGGTTCTTCGAGCTTTAGACACTGCCTCACTTGCAGGCTTTCTGTACCAGTTTCAGATGGACACGATCAGTGTGTGCGCTGCCTACACAAAGCACACATAATGCAGAAGTGTCCTCATTGCCACAAGCCAATGGCCCGGACAAGAAAAGTGAGAGACTTGCAATTAAAGCTCCTCCTCGTGGAGAAGTCTCTCAGACCGGCTTCCTAGACAAGCCTCCCCAACCACGGCTTCCGGCAAGGGTCCCTCCTCTACCAAGCAGGCTTCGTCTCAACCCTCTAACAAAATATCCCAAGAAGCAGGTAACTGCTTCCCCACCACAGGAATCGACCAAAAAGAGCCATTCCGTGAATGGGCAAAGAGCATCGGCACCGACCGCAGGGGTAGTGCCTAAATCTGAGGTACTAGGACCATCCGGCACTGATGATACTGCAGGAGCTAAGGACTCTAAATGAGTCAGCTTGCACACAGGCTCTAAGGGTGAATCTAAACACAATGCCTCAGGACTGACATGATCAAATCACAGGGACTCAGCACCGGCTCATACTGTGCCTCATTCTTCGGCACCCAGTGCAGACTTGGCCACCGCTCCGGTACAGCCCCCGGCACCGACATATACACCACTGTTCATGGCACCGATGATCATGCAGCCCCTGATGAAGACCACACAAACACTGCAGCAGTTTCTACAGCACAAAGATCTTTTTATTAGCTGTACGCCTGACTCTCCCATTGTTGGCACCGACACGACCTGGCATGGTTGGCACAGTGTCTGCTTGCAACTCAATCACGTTCTACTCCATCTCCTTTGAGTGATGAGGAGGAAGAGGAAGGGCAGATGGATTCTCCTCCACAAACACCTCCCCACCAAGAGCTGTCCAAATCGGTGCCACCTCAGGGGCTTTACTGCACTGCTCCTACACATTCACAGTGGTAAGGCCAACCATGGGGCCCACCTATGCCCCTTCCACCCCAATGGGCATACTGGAACCAGTGGGACATATACCCCACTCAACAGGGACTGCCCACCACACTTGGATTAAGTGTGCACCAGTCACCTGCCCTGCACCTTCAGCACCTGTTCCTTCAGAACAGGCAGGACAGGGGGAGGAAGAGGAGGATGAACCTTATGATCATGAAGGGGCCCCACCTATCCACCAGTCATCATCCTCCCCAGATAATATCGTACCTCCTCCCCCTAATATGGGGGATGATTTCAAACAATTACAGGACCTATTTAAAAGGGTGTCCAGCTCCCTGGACATCTCTCTGGAAGAGGTTCAAGTAACACAGCACAAACTTGTGGACATTTTGAATATATCCTCTTCCTCCAAAATCACTTTAACTATGAACAAGGCGATAATGGAAGCAGTGAAGACCATTTGGCAGACCCCTACAACTGATCCTCCAACCAGCAAAGGGCATGGAATTCTTATTCTCTCATCCTACACACAATTTACCGGTGGTTGATGCAGTCCATGAGCGGCGCAGACAACAACAGCCCAAGAATACACCTTATGATAATGCCTGGAAAAGGCTTGACCTTTTTGGCTGCAAAGCTTATTCTCTGGCTACATTACAACTGTGCATCGCTAACTATGAGGCCTTGCTAGCAAAATATGATTATAATAACTACACAAAGTTTTTAGAATTTACCAACTTTATTTCTGATGACAAAAAAAAAAATAATAATTTACAGCACTTGTGTTAGAGGGACAACTCATCTCCAGAACAGATCCTCCAGGCTGCACTGTACTCTGCAGACACAGCTGTGAGATCAGTAATGACCTTGGTGGTAATGAGAAGAGCCTCATGGCTCTTTCTCTCCAGCTTCCCTAAAGTACTTCAATCCACGGTCGAAGACTTACCATTCAAGAGGCCTAAACTCTTTGCTGTGAAGACCAGTGATTATCTTCATATGCTCAAAGATACATGAGTGACACTTCGGTCTCTTGGGATTTACACACCTAGAACCAAGAAAAAACAGGAGTTACTATGCCCCCCAATGCTATCATTACACTTCTTATGCACAACAACGTCCATATGAATCACAGGGCTGCAAACAGAGGCCATCGAGGAGATGACAACCTACTCCTCCGCAGCTGCGTCACACCCATCATCATCCAGGCAACAAATTTGAAGCCTTGGTCGAGAGCCTGAGAACCCCAGGTCTTTCTATGCTGGAAACATCTACTCTCTCCCAACCATTTGGAGATTGCCTAGTCCCGTATGATTCCCGTATCTAGATGACTGTCTCCTGAAAGCACCAACTCTGCAGGCAGTGTTACAAGGCACCGAACTGACGGTAACGCTCTTTATCAGATTAGGTCTCCAAATAAATGCACAAAAATCTACCCTCACCCCAATACAAGAGGTAGAGTTCATTGGGGCCCATCTCAATTCTCCTGGATACATAGCCTCTCTGCCAAGGCAATGTTGACCAACCTTATTTCCACAGTTCGAAACAGCTCACAGGTATCCGCCAGAACATGCCTGTAATTTCTTGGCCACATGGCTGTCACGACCTTCGTAGTCAAACATGCGAGATTACACATGCATTGCTTGCAAGCATGGCTCTGTCTAAACTATGTCCCACACAGAACAGCATAAACAAACACTTCATTATGCCGAACAAAATAAAAAAACTACCTAATATGGTGGACTCAAACAGACAACATCTGCACAGGGGTGCCCTTCATTCAGAGGACACCAACACTAACCATCATCAGAGATGCTTCTCTCTTGGAGTGGGGGGCACACCTGCATCCGCATTCCATTCAGGGCTGCTGGTCCCTTCGGAATCTCTTCTCCACATAAATCTGTTAGAGTTGCGAGCCATTTGCAATGCCTGCTCCCACTTCTTACTGATCATCAAACACAAGGCCATTCAGATCCTTACAGTATGGCTTGTATATTTTATATAAATAGACAAGGGGGAGCATGGTTGCACTCCCTATGCATAAAAGCCATGAGACTCTGGCAATGGTGCATCAGACACAATATCCACATCACAGCATCATACCTACCTGTATGCCAGAACATCATGGTGGATACCTTAAGCAGACATTTTTCGCAGTACCACCACTGGGAGCTCGACAACCACATGCTTTTGCACATATTTCAATAGGTGGGATTCCCAATGATAGACCTCTTTGAAACCCCACGCAATACCAAATGCCCTCAGTTTTGGTCCAGAGCAGGTCTCAACATGCACTCTACAGCCGATGCCTTTCTTCTGGAGTGGAACGCCCCCCTCCTATATGCTTTCCCTTCCATTCCTCTCCTCACCTGAGTGATCCACAAGATCAGACAGGACAGAGCCACAGTAAGCCTAACAGCCCCCGCATGGTCCTGACAAACCTGGTACCCGTACCTTCTCAAGATGACAGTACATCCACCATGCACTCTCCTGCTCCTGCCGCACTTACTGTCGCAGGACGCAGGTCACGTCCTGCATCTGGACCCACAAAGGCTCCATCTCAGTGCCTGGCTCCACCATGGCTGAAGGGACCTGAGTTGACCTGCTCCAAAGATGTTCAAAACATATTACTTAACAGTCGGAGAGCAATGACCCGCTGCATGTACTTACACACGTGGCAGCGATTTGATATCTGGTGCCAACAAAAACAGCTGACATTCATTTCAGCCTCCTTACCTTTAATACTGGACTACCTCTTAGAACTTACAAGGTCAGGCCTCTCCATAAGAGTGCAGCCTTCCACTATCACAGCCCTTCATATAAAGTAGGTCAATTTTCTGTCTTTGCACACCCACTCACCAAGCATTTCCTCAAAGGTCTCACTAACATCTACCCTGACCTATGCGCCCCTACCACACCATGGGACCTCAACCTAGTTCTTCAGGCCCTCACTGGTTCCCCCATGGCCAAATGCTCCTTACTACACCTTTCTATGAAAGTAGTGTTTTTTGTGGTCATTACATCTGCCAGATGGCTAGGAGAGTTGGGTGCTCTCATGGCAGACCCCCCATACACTATCTTCTTTAAAGATAAAGTATCCCTGAGACCATACGCTAAATTTCAACCAAAAGTTGTCTGCACCTTAACCAACCCATTTACCTACTGACGTTCTACCCAAAACCCCACAAGGATAGAAGACAATCTACACTCCATACTCTCGACGTATGGAGGACATTAGCCTTTTCTATAGACAGAAAGAGATCCTTTCGTAAATCACCCAGACTATTCATCTCAATCACTGAATGTTCCAAGGGGAGCGCCATATCCAAACAGAGGCGCTCCAAGTGGATCTCCAATTGCATAAAACTATGCTACCACCAGTGCAACCAGCAACCCCCTGAGGAGATTCGCATGCATTCCACCAGAGCCCTATTGACCTCTGTTACTTCTTAACAATGTACCCATTATGGACATCTGTCGAGCTGCATCCTGGGCCTCTGTCCATAACTTCATGCAGCACTACGCCTCACAACAACAGGCAACATCCAATGCCTCCTTTGGGCTCACTGTACTGTCTTCTCTTACTATTTCAACTCCAAAATCCCTTCCTTCCATCGGAGGGTACTGCTCTGAAGTCACCTAAAGTGGAACACCCACAGGGACAGCACTCGAAGAAGAAAAGGTTACTCACTTTGTGCAGTAACTGAGGTTCTTCGAGATATGTCCCTCTCTGGGTGCTCCACTACCTTCCCTCCTCCCCTTTACTTTGGAGTTTATTGTTTAGGCTCTGCGGTAGAGAAGGAATGGTGGTGGTGGGGGGGAGATGTCATTCGCACAGTGCCAGTTAACCACCTGAAACGGCGCAAGATGGGGACCGCGCATGTGCGATCCCACTGGGCACTGCTTCCAAAAATCTCTGATTACGAGCACAGGGGCGTACAAACACCTAAAGTGGAGCTCCCACAGGCACACACATCTCGAGGAACCTCAGTTACTTCACAAGGTGAGTAACCTTCTCTTTCTTGTCTTGATTTAAATGCAAACTTTAATCTTCTATTCTTTGTCTTTTCTGCAAGAAATGTTTGTCAAAACGTATAATTTTGAAAGCCAGGTTTCTGACACTTACTACTTTTATAAGGCTAGGTTCACAGATAATAGTTATGTCATGTTCTGGTAATACAGTTTAAGTTCTTCAAATCCAAGTTCTATGGCATTGATTGTTAATGTAACTTCAGTGAATACTGAATTTGTTAACATAATTTACTGAACTCCAGCTAATAAACTCTTGAACACTGTGTGGTTGAGAATATATTTTTAAAAACATTTTAAAAATTTTTAGATGTTGGGAATGCAATATCCTTTTAGTGTTCACCATCCAAACCACAGAAAACTGATCATTAGAGAAATGCTCAGAAGATATAAAAGGTGACTTATAAAAGGAAAAACAAAATTGACATTGTGATGCCTTTGCTTCTTTTTGATGTATTAAAGAAGATTTTTTTTCTCTGCTTGTTTTTACATTAGAAATTAAGGTCTTTTCTAGCTTGGAACATTCACCATATGATAGATAAAAAGCTAGTGAAATGATATCCCAAGGGCCAAGAAAATGAAAGTTGAGTGGTTTGAGAGAAGTAGTTTTTAGTGAGACTTTACAAACTTTACTTTCGTTGTTTAACATCTATTTAACTTCAATGCCTAATGAATATTTTGGAGAAAAGAAGCCTTTGTTAAAGGTTCAGCACACCCACTACTTCCATTAAAGATGTGAGAACTAACAATATACATTCTTTGAGATTCCCCAAAGTCCTCCAGGAAAGTCAGGGAAAACCAGATTTTTCACTTAAGAAATACAAAGAATCTCAGAAAAGGAGAGAGAAGGTTTTAAAAAAGGGATGGGGCAGAACACAAGCCTAATTCTTAAAAACTCCTTTTATGGTCACTTTAAGCAGAAGATGGCTGCTCAGTGAAAGTGTTCATTTTTAGCTTTAATGTCAACTTCTTAAATGATAAACTTTTTTGGGGAAAGATTGTGTCCTCAGATATGTCTCATAGTACTTTACACAGTGAGGTCTCTCTCCTTTTTGGGTCGTCCAGGCTCTACCATAATGTAATTATTAAAATAATGTCACAGAAAAACAAGGTTGACATGGTTTATTAAATCCCTATAATGTCTACTACTCTTTGATTAAATGTGTATATTTGTATTAGTTAATTGATGGCTTGCTGTTTCTGCATTGTCTCACTGGTTTCTTTGTAAGACACTATATTTTATTTGTTCCATCAGTGATGTCTGATAGTGCAGGAAGGATTCAAATTCAGATACCGAACATAGATTAATTGGTGAAGTTTTTACCACAAAGATCCTCTTGTTAGCTGATGGCTATTTAGGACACCAGAGAGTGCTCCAGGTGCTACAGTTGTATGGATTTTTGCTCAAACAAGAGTGAGGGGTTTTGGTTTTTACACTAAGACCTATATATCTATATATCATTTTCATATACCTTAACAAGGTCCTCCTTCCCCAGGAATAAATAGTACAGCTGCTACTATAGCATTATATCTACTTTATTTGCATTTGCTGATGATTGTTCAGTATAATAGAACGCTGTTCCCACTACCAAGTATGAGTTCTGGTTTTCGTTGTGTCTTTTGGGGACATGGTTGAGGTTCTAGTGGTTATTTGAGTGTGCCTCTGTGTCTTTTTTTCTGGAAGTACATAAACTAAATCTGAATTTCCTGGGGATTGAACATTAGTTATTTTTTTTTAACTTTAACAATCTTGAAAGGTAATTAACATTATGCACCCCGAAACATTAAAGTTATGAATTTTTTGGTGTGGGAATTTCCAGTTTTTATATTTAAGTCTTATAGTCTACTGGAGAAGAACCTTATTCCTGCAGGTGGAAGCATACAAGAGAGGAGCCAGGCTCACCTTCACAGATCTCATAAGGTTAGGAGGAGCAGGATTCCTTACTGCAGACCTCAGGAGGCCTTACTACATAAGGGAGGACAGCATGCTAAGCAGGAATGTCTTCCTCTCCCTTATCAGAGGGGTAGCCGTGTTAGTCTGAATCTGTAAAAAGCAACAGAGGGTCCTGTGGCACCTTTGAGACTAACAGAAGTACTGGGAGCATAAGCTTTCGTGGGTAAGAACCTCACTTCTTCAGATGCAAGTCTGAAGAAGTGCATCTGAAGAAGTGAGGTTCTTACCCACGAAAGCTTATGCTCCCAGTACTTCTGTTAGTCTCAAAGGTGCCACAGGACCCTCTGTTGCTTCCTCTCCCTTGTTCACCTGATCATTCAGGATATGTAAAATTCTTTACAATTCTATCCCACCCCCATCTGCTGCTCCCTTACTTAGCTTGTGGAGCTGTGACAAACTAACAGCTTGCCTAACTAAATATGCTATAGCAACATTCATATTTTAAAAATTGTTAACTCAGTCAGCTCAACTTTGGTCCTATAATCACTGCTTGGGTAGTCTAGTAAACTAAGTTTTAACTATCCTCTGTCTGTTAGCTGCAGCATGGAAAAATAGAAACTAGAGGACTTTTTGAACTTTTAAATTAAAATCTCTATTTTAATGTCATAATTCAGAAACCCTGTTAGCCATTTCACTTCAAATCTAGTAGAAATATTCATCTTTGGCCCCAGAGCTACTCTATCAATTTTGAGGTCAATCTGATTTTTTGTAAATTTTGTGATGGAAACTTAGTTTTGTCTTTAACTATGTAATATTAGTCAGCACTCATTAATATTGTATCTAAAACATTTTTGCAGAAAACTGTTAGTGCATTTTTTAACAATACTATTAGTGTGTGTGTGTTTTAATACCATGCTTCTGTTTTAAATTTTTTTCCTGTTTCGTAAGTAGAATAGAGTTGTTCTTTTCCTTCTGAGGCCATGTCTTCACTAGCAAGTTTCTGCGCAGTAAAGCATCTTTCTGTGGTATAACTCCCAAGGTGTACACACTGCCAAGCCACTTAGTGCACAGAAACTGTGCAGTTGCAGCACTGTAAAAAAACGACTCCGAGGTATACAGCTTTCTGTGCTGGGGCTACAGTGCCACTGTAGACACCCTGATCGATTATAGCGCTGCGATTGGCCTCCAGGAGATGTCCCACGATGCCCGTTCTCGTCTCTCCAGTCGTCGGTTTGAACTCTACTGCCCTGACCTCAGGTGACCAACTGTGAGCCCAACCCCTTAAATTCCTTGGGAATTTTGAAAGTCCCCTTCCTGTTTGCTCAGTGACGCGTGCAGTGGTCTCAGTGTGTCTTTCCAAGTGACCATGCCTGCTCCACGCACCAGGTGATCCTCCGTTTGGAGCAGTGATGAGCTTCAGGACCTCATCAGCATTTGGGTAGAGGAGGCTGTCCAGTCCCAGCTGCATTCCAGCTACAGGAATTATGATACCTGTGGACAGATTTCACAATGCATGACAGAAAGGGGTTATTACTGGGACACACTGCAGTGCAGTGTCAAAGTGAAGGAGCTGCGGAATGCCTACCACAAGGCGCGGAAGGCAAACCGCCACTCCGATGCTGCGCCCACGAGCTGGCGGTTCTACAAAGCTGAACACAATACTCGGTGGTGACCCCACCTCCACTGCAAAGGCCACTGTGGATACTTCAGTGGTTCACGTGCCAGTCGAGAGTGAACTGAGCTAGGAGGAGGAAATCTTGGACGAGGATGTGAAGGGGACTCAGAGGCAGAGGGCGACTCAGAGGTCAGAGATGCATGCAGCCAGGAGCAAGATCTTCTCTACCCTGGAGGAAGCGAGCCAGTCACAGCTGTTGGTGCTTGGTGAAGCGCAAACAGGAGAGGAGGCCACTGGTGAGTGGCTTTGATTTTGGGAATCACTGAAGTGAGTTGTTGGGGGCAGGAGGGCTGCAGAAAGCAGGCTTGTGTCTATATGACGCGCGTACCACCACATGCCTAGTCTGAGTGGCGGAACAAGGCGCTGATTGACTCCCTCACTTCATGGGAATCTGCCTCAGAGATCTCCAACAAACTCTCATGGAAATACTGGGCAATTTGCTGCCGCAGATTCTTTGGCAGAGGTGCTTTGTTTCTTGCCTCATTAAGGGTAAATTTCCCGCACCACTCTGCCGTCACTGTGGGGGGATGGAGGGGGGGACCATTGCTGCACACAGGTGAGCCACATAAGGGCCAGGGCGGAAGCCGCAGTCTTGGAGAAGACCCTCCCCTGATTCCCTGCTCACCCTCAGCAGCAAGATATCTTCCATAATAAACACAGCCTTTGGAAAATGTGGGGACAGTAATGATTATAAGGCCCTCCTACAGTGCTGCTCTCCCAAGAGCCATGTGCCCAGTGTACAGTATGGTCCTGGAACACTGATTTCCCCTGCCCCTGCAGTTACTCACAATTTTGGGGGTCTTGTGGCTCATGGGTGCTTGCCTGGAGGTCAGCCAGTTAGTGACAGGTATGTGAATAGTGGTTGTGTTTTAAATCAGTGAATCAGTGGTCTCTGTGTTACAAACAATACTGCTTTTGTAAAAAGTTGCATTTTGGCTTCACAGATATGACCTTGGGAGCTCAGCCTCCCTCTTTATTGCCAGCTGAACGGTTGCACAGAATTAGAAAGTGGCCTCGAAGAACTAAAGAGGACTTTCTGCGTGAGGTCACGATGCACTCCGCAGCTGAAAAACAAGAATTGAAGGAGTAGTGGGACAGCAAGAAGAGGAACTGAAAGGAGAACACGGCGCGCCAGAACGAAGCCACAGAGCGGCTCTTAAATGTTATGGAGCGCCAAGTGGACACGCTCCAGGCACCACTAGCACTGCAAACGGAGCAGCTCTATGCCCACCCTGCCCTGCAGCCACTGTTGCAAAACTCTTTCCCATGTTCCTCCCCAAACACCGCCAACACACTTATCAACCTCCTGTCTCCAGTCTCTATCTGCTGCATTCCACTCCTGCCTCATCACAGTCCAGTCCTACAGACTCCCAGTACCCACTGCACTCATACCCATCCCTCTGCAGTTTAGCCCTGCTGAAGTACAGTATCTGCTTGACTGTACTCTAGAGGACAAGGTTGCATATGATACCTGGACATACATAAATCTTTAACCTGTCCCAGGACCCCACCTCCTCCTGGGAACTTCCCTTCCCCCCTCCTCCACAGTGCTTATGTGGTTTTTTTTGTCTCTCTCCTTCGGTTGTTGTTTTTTAATAAAAGAATTGTTTTGGTTTGAAAGCAATCTTTATTCCATTAATTGAAAGCAAATAGAGCACTGCAAAGCAACAGGTAATGTTCTGAAACCTTCATAGTGCATTGTCTGCACCAATCACAATCACCTCCTAGCATTACAAGCACTGCACTCCCAAGCATAGCAACAAATATTAGTGGCTTTCAGCTTCAAATGCTGCCTCAAGGCATCCCTGATCCTTATGGCCCCGCGCTGCATCCCTCTAATAGCCCTGGTCTCTGGCTGTTCAAATTCAGCCTCCAGGCGCTGAGCCTCAGCAGTCCAGCCCTGAGTGAAGCTTTCACCCTTCCCTTCACAAATATTATGGAGCGTATAGCACGCAGCTATAAGCGTTGGAATATTGTCATCGGCCAGGTTCAGCCTCCCATATAGGCAGCACCAGCGGGCCTTTAAATGGCCAAAAACATACTCAGCAATCAGTCTGCACTTGTTCAGCTTGTTGTTGAACTGCTCCTTGCTGCTGTCAAGGTTTCCTGTGTATGGCTTCAGAAGCCATGGCATTAAGGGATAAGCAGGGTCTCTAAGGATTACAGTGGGCATTTCAACTTCCCCTACGGTGATCTTCTGGTCCGGGAAGAAAATCCCTGCTTGCAGATTTCTGCAACAGGCCAGTATTCTAAAAGATGCTTGTGTCATGCACCTTTCCAGACCAACCTGCGTTAATGTCCGTGAAACGGCCATGGTGATCCACAAGTGCCTGCAGAACCATAAATACCCCTTCTGATTAATGTACTCGGGGGCTAGGTGGTCTGGTGCAAGAATTGGAATATGTGTGCCATCTATCGCCCTTCCGCAGTTAGGGAAGCGCATTTGTGCAGAGCCATCCACAGTGTCACGCACATTGCCCAGAGTCACGGTCTTTCGGAGCAGGATGCGATGAATGGCCCTGCATGCTTCCGTCAACATGCGTCCAATGGCCATCTTTCCCACTCTGAACTGGTTAGCGACCGATTGATAGTAGTCTGGAGTAGCCAGCTACCACAATGCAATCACCACATGCTTCTCCAATGACAGGGCAGCTCTCATTCTTGTGTCCTTATGCCGCAGGGCTGGGGCAAGCTCATCACACAGTACCATGAATGTGGCTTTCCTCATCCGAAAGTTCTGCAGCCATTGTTCGTCATCCCAGACGTGCATGACAATGTGATCCCACCACTGAGTGCTTGTTTCCCAAACCTAAAAGTGGCATTCCACTGTAATCAGCATGTCCGTGAATGCCACAAGCAATCTCTTGTCATTGCTACTATGTGTGGCGAGATCAATGTCAAACTCCTCTTGCCTTTGTAGTTTAAGGAATAACTCCACTGCCACTCGTGACGTGTTACTGAGAGCGAGTAGCATATTGGTCAACAGTGCAGTATCCATTTCTGCAAACTGAAGAGGCAGAGCGCACAGTACACAAACAGTTGAAAGAGGGCGCTAAATGCAGACGGAAGCACAGGGATTGCTGGGATGCGAAGCAATGCATCACAGGATATTGGGACAGGACCCAGGATGCCCTGCGACCCCCTCCGTCTTCCCACAACTGTTAGCGGAAGAAGAGGAAGAGATGCTTTGTGGGATAGCTGCCCAGAGTGCACTGCTCTGAATATCGTTGCAAGTGCCGCAAGTGTGAAAATGCTGTTGCGCAGGCAGCTGACAGTGTGAACACACAACAGCGGTTTCCTTTCAGTGCTCTCTGAGCAGCAATGTAACTCTGCCAGTGTAGACATACACCTCTACCCCAATATAACGCTGGCCTCAGGAGCCAAAAAATCTTACCGCATTATAGGTGAAACCGTGTTATATCGAACTTGCTTTGATCTGCCGGCATGCGCAGCCCTGCCCTCCTCCCCCCCCTCCCCCCGCAATGCTTTACCGCGTTATATCCGAATTTGTGTTATATCGGGTCATGTTATATCAGGGTAGAGGCGTACTCTAAATCTAGTAACACAACGCCTTAGGGTTGAACTCTTCCAGCTAAAATGTTAAAGTGCAAATTGACTTGTCTATACTGGTGTTTAACACATGTTAAAAGCATACCTTTTTCCTAGGGAAGACAAGGCCCCAGCAACTGAAGCAAGTCCAATCGTCCTTTAATTTTAAGAGAGATAAATAAAAGTAGGGAACAATTTCTGATTCTTTACTGGTTCAAAATTAGAGAACATAAATTTTACTGATTGCCAAAGCAGTACCATTAATCGGTTAACATTATCAAAGATAGATTTTGGCAACTAGTGAGGGAAGCTTCCTCTATGCAAAAGAGAAAGTTAACAATACAGTTGATATAGTACGATTGTCACATCCACTGAGACACTCTCAGCATGAACTTTACTTGCTGGCTGCCAAAAAATAACTTTGGTTCTCTTCCAGTTTGCAGTTGGAAAGGATTTCTAATCTCTATAGCATTTTATTTTTTTAAAAGACCAACAAATTAAATAATTTAATTAACATTTAAAAATAAATCATGAATCAATATATTATTTTCTTTGAGTATAGACATTTAGGGCAAAATAGCATCAGATGCCTAAACCGTATTTGATTGGCTGATATTTGATGAATGATTAACTTGATTAAATTTTTTAGTTCATTTTTTCTTTGATATAAAATTAGGTAGCACATAAGATTGTGTCTTGTTTGCTCTAAAAGGAATTTATAAAGGTATTGGGTTTTAGTTTATATGCAGCAATTTAAATAATTTATTATTAAAACTTTTCCCTAGTAGCTTTAATACTGTCACTGCAGTTATTGTGCTTATAAATAGTAATAATATTTTGTAGGTAAAATGCATATTATCGCAACTTTATTCTTGAATAAAAGCTGCTAAGAAGGAAAGATGATATAGTATAAGAGCATACTCTGTACTTGTGTATGGACAGTTTCTTCAGACTGTGTCATACTGTCTAAACCCTGTTTGGAGCCCCAGGATTCAAAAATGCTTGCATAATTGGGTACTGTTCTGTGACTTATTAATTGCTCTCTAGGGTGTGCAGCTGTATGTGAGCCAGACTGGCTACTTTCCCAGCTTGCGTCATTGGCAGCTGTTTTGCTTTGAGGCAGATGGCCTACCGGAGAAGCAACCATAAATTAGGGCTACTTTTCTGTGATGTTCTTTTATAGCATTTTGTGACAGAGAGAACCAGCAATGATGCAGTTTTTAAGTCTCAGTGTTTCATGTAGAAACCAGCAAATTTCACATTAATATTAAATATTACACTTTTTTCTTTTTCATGTTTACACATTTAAAGTAGCAATCAAGTCAACAAGGCAAATGTTAAATTACATTAAACAATCATTGATGTGTACCTTGTAGGAATGAGAAAGAGGCAGGTCTAGAAGAGAAATTAGTGCAAGGAAGATGAGACTTTAGAGACTTTGGGACAGAAACCAGAGGATTAGGGTGGAAAAAAGAACAGAGATGCAGTGGATAGAAAAATACAATGACTTAATATGCCTGTATGTAAAATTATTCTTTATGACATTGTCTCCCCATTATCAAAAGAGTCACATTCCTGGCCACACATCCACAGAATCATGTATCAGCAGTTACTGGGTATTGGGGTGTCTGGGCAATTTCCTCAAACTTACCATTCCATATGTCACGGTTATAAATCTGCTCCCTCAGTTCCACTCTTTGTCTGTTGAAGCAGTCATGGAACTAAACTCTTCCGTTCTCTACCATGCTGGTTTGGACGAAATAATTTGTAATTGTTCATAAGTAGGTTAGATAGGTAGGTATTGTATAGACTTAAGTCTTAGTTTAATTTTTGTAATTTTCAGATATAGTTTTGCTTTGATTTTAGATTTGCCCATTTTAAAAAAAATAAAGAGAGAAAAAGGGGTTGAGATTTAATGGTGGTCGTCGTCTTGCACTGCTAAATTTCCTGCTTCTGATAGGCATAAGTGCCTTTTATGCTTCAGGGAGGATCTGTTAGTCAGGGGCTGTGATATTTACAAGTGCTTCTCAAGAAGAGTCTGTAAGGGTTAAGAGACTAGTTCAGAACATGCACCTGGCAGGAGTCTCTTTGTATTCTAATACAAGAGACTGGGATACATTTTAATTTAAAGGTCTACCTAAGTTGACCTAGATCTACCCATGTTGATGTATGCCTTATGCATAAGTAACTGTCTCAACTAATTTCAAAGGGCTCAGTATAAGTGTTCTTTGGAAGTAGCTGGTTAAGACATTTCCTGTGGTTTTGATGCTCTTAGAGGCCATAGTGCAGGGGAAAATGGCTCTGTTAGAGATCCTGCTTTTGGATTTGGTTGACTGCAATGCAGACAGGTTCTTTAGTTTGCAGAGGCTCTTAGGAAGAATAGGGTCAATTTGGAGTATGGTTGGATTAGTCATTTGCATTTGGATACCTGCCACAATAATATGGTTAAATCCTTAGGAGACAGTCTTTGGTGGGGTTGAAGGGTTGTTTGAAACTCTGAATAACCAATTGTGTTTTGTTCTAGTTACTCCCCTATAGTTTCTGTTTGACTGGTTATTGGTTCATCTGAGATTCTGCTTAGAACATTCATACTTAGAGCTGTGGGAGCTCTATGGCTTCTCAGTCTTCTGGAGCCTCTAGCAGAAACCCTTCCCTGAGATCAGCACACATTTCATCTCCTTGCTTTAGTGATAGGAGTCATCCTGGAAGATAGGCACCCTGCCATCTCCTCTTCAGAGATCATGCACCAGAAACTCCCTGTGTTCCTTGGATCCCAACTCCTTGGCTCAATATGCCATATACTTATGCATTCTGGAGCTTGCCATGTTGGCCATAATGGGGTCCACAGACTCAGTATTCTGGACATTTTCAACCTCATTCATTCATTTAGAGTCATAGAGTTTAGGCCACCAGGGATCATTAAATGATTTAATCTGATCTCCTATGTATCACAGACCACCCACCCCACACACTAAACCTAACAATTGAAATTAGACCAAATTGTATAGTCCACAGGAGATGAGACTATTATGTTCCACAAGCAGAGAATAAGAGGGACTGAGATCCCCACAGTGGTAGGGAAAAGATTATGTGAGATATAACCAGATAATCCTGACAAGTGACCTGTACGCACATTGTGCAGAGAAAGGTGAAAAACCTTAAAGGTCACTGCCAATTTAATGTGGTGGAATATTCCTTCCTGACCCCCACATATGGTGATCAGTGAAACATTGAGCATGTGAACAAGAACCAGCCAGCCAAGCCTGAGAGAGAGAAATGCTTAGTTCCGCCTCAGAGCCCTAGCTATTCCCATCCAATGGCTCATTTCCAGCTATGGCCATCCCTGATGCTCCAGAGGAAGGAGATGAAAAAAAGCCAAACAGAATACATTAAAGTGAGAGGAGGGGGCTAAGATCTTTTCCTGACCCCTGCAGATGGCCAGCTGTAACTCTGAAGCATGAGCCTTTAGGAACTTAAGACATAAACCAGAAGTGAGTCCGATTGCTGCTGAGCCCTGCCCCCTACCATTACAAGCAGTGCGATCATACAATCACACTCATAAGTTTGTCCAGTTTTCTTTCAAAACTAACTAAGGTGTTTGTCCCCACAGCTCCTATTAGGAGGCTATTCCAGAACCTCACCCCTCTGATGGTTAGAAACCATCTTTACAGTCTGAATTTGTACATAGCCAGTTTATATCTGTTTGTTCTTGTGCCAATCTTGTCTTTTAGCTTAAATAACTCTTTACCCTTCCTGGGTATTTACCCCTCTAATGTATTTCTGTAGAGTAACCATATCCTCCCTCAGCCCTTTTTTTTTTTTTTTTTTGGCTAGACTAAACAAGCTAATCTCTTCCAGTCTCTCTCATAAGGCAGGTACTTCATTCCCCGGTTCATCCTAGTATCTATTCTCTGACCTGCTCCAGTTTAAATTCATCTGATCGGCATCAGCTTAACCTCAAAGAATCTTCACTTCTCCTCCTGAGGAGAATGTTCTTTCAGAGGAACAGCAACTGCTAAGTGAACGCGACAATGCAGAAGTTGAAGACGACCCTCCAATGCCTTTAGCATGTTCTCCAGATGAAGCGCTAGTAGTTTCAGTAGGTTCAATAATACAAGTGATTCTTTACATGTGAACAATGAACAGTTGTGCAACAAAAGCCTTGCAGGCGTATGGAAGTAGAAGTAGAATTGATGACTTCAAGACCTTTCAAGAACTTCTCATGAGATTGGCAGGAACCCTTGAAATTCCTCTTGAAATGGTTCAGGAGACATGATGTAAACTGATATCCTGCATCTAGTCTCACAGGATTGTTTGCTGTGCTCACATATAAGGAAATTTTGGATCCAGCAAGGGACTTACAGGCTACTCCAGCTTATATTTCAGTTACACTGAAATGAGCTGATTGGAGATATCACGTCCCATCAAAGGATTGTGAGTATTTTTATACTCGTCCAGCACTGCCCTTCTTAATAGTAACAGTAGCTAATGAAAGGGTAATGCAGTCTGGTCTGCCAAATCCACCCTGAAAGACAAAGAACCACAAGGAAAAAGATGCCTTCTTCTGGCTATAGGAAGCCAAATTCCAGACTTTTTTTTGCTGCTTGTGCAGTACAGGAGAGGGAGAATAGTGTCTTCTCTCTGGCTCCCTTCAACACAGAGTGGAGCAGTGTTTGGGACCTCTTCTTCCTTGAGAGCTATGTTCCTTCCAAACTGTCACAAGAAGACAGGTACGAAGATTAGAGGTAAGCCAGCTTCTGCCAAGCGCTTTCTGGTACCATATTCTAGAGTACCAACGTAGAATCATTAACTCGGCACCTCATGAAGTACCAATGAGACTGACTGTAGTGCTGGGATGTAGAATGGCATCGATTTTTCTGTGTGATGCATACTGCTACATTGGTACCGACTACGCCTGAGGCATATGCGGCAGTCAGGGATCTTTTGTGCCTGTGGATGCCAACTCACCTCTGATGCAGGATGAGGTCCAGGTACTGACTGTTCCTTCCCCACAAGCACTGGGACGAGAACCTTCCTTGGCATCGGTACATTTGTTACATTTGGTAACTGAGCATTCTTCTTCGAGTGCTTGCTTATGTCCATTCCATATTAGGTGTATGGAGATATCACGTCCCATCAAAGGGTTGTGAGTATTTTTATACTCATCCAGCACTGCCCTTCTTAATAGTGCCAAATGCACCAGTGTCAGAAGTTTTCCCCTTAGCAGTATCCATAGGGGACCGGACTTTGGAATAGCGCCCACATGGCCACAGGGGCGTGACTGGCACCCCCCACCCTCAGTTCCTTCTTGCCGCCAGTGATGGTGCTGGAACTTCTGCTGCTTCGGCTAGCTTTCACTTAGTTCAGTATGTCTCACGAATGTTTCTTTGTAAAATAGTTGTTTATAGTTTACTATTTACCCTTAGTGTTAGTTCTAGTTAGCTGGTCCCGGATGGGACTCAGCCTAGGGATGGGGCATGCCCCGGTCCCCAGGCTTTAAACCCATGCCATCGTTGTAAGTGACCCATGCCCATCAGCGACCTGCACGTTAGCTGTTTACGGTGTCTAGGAGAAGGGCACATAAGCGACACGTGTTGCATCTGTAAGTCATTCAAACTCAGAACAAAAAAGGAGAGACACATCTGTCTCAGGGCACTCCTGATGGAGTTGGCACTGACTCCTGCACCAGAGCAGAGGTCCGACTCAGCCCTGAGCACTGCAGCATAGGTATGGAGTGCCCCGCTGGTGCTCTCTGTGAGCCGTCACCGATCCCCCTCCCCGGCCAAGAAGTCCAAGAAGTCAGCAAGAGGAAGATCTCCCACTTCCCATAAGGGAAAGGAGAGGGCCGGAGGAGAACCAAGACCTGTGCTGGGCAGCTCAACACTTCCATGAGGGAGTCGGGCCCCAGCTCATGTTGAGCGGCCGAGCCCCTCCCATACTATGCCTGCCACACCAGACAGTGATGAGGGCCCCCGTCAACTCGAAGTCCCGTCGACGCCCGAGGCCCTGCAGACAGCGCAGGAGATCCTGACACTACCTGTGCCGTCCACACCAGCTCCGGCGGTACCCAAGCTCGGGGTAAACCCGCCTTGGGACCGTTCCGAGTGTCCCCGCCTCAGCAACGCTGCTCCCCATCGTGGGGGACATCCCGCCAGCGCTCGCCCGCACGGAGCCATCATGCTTCGGACTTTGGGAGGCTGGCTCAGAGAAGCCCTCTTCAGTCTCCGGACCCTGGGCACCGAAAGCGGGATTCGGGGCGTGGCTCACTGGTAACCTGGCGCAGACCTGCAGAGGCAAGTGCCCCCCAGCATGAACATTGAGACTGACCCACCGTGTCTCCAACGCCTTGGTACCAGTCCTGCGACCGATTGGTGGAACGGGGTCACTGGTCACCCACCTGCCAGCACCCATTGCCGAGACGCAAATCCCCTCAATCGGGGAGATTCTACCGACAACCAGGCCACTCTGACTCCCAGTCCCGCTCTAGATCCCGGTACAGGTCAAGCAGCGTGACGTGTAGATTGTCGGCCTACCGATGCAGATACTCATAGACTCTAAGGTCAGAAGGGACCATTATGATCATCTAGTCTGACCTCCCGCATGATGCGGGCCACAAAAGCTGACCCACTCACTCCTGGAAGAATTCTCTCCCTTGACTCAGCTGTTGAAGTCCCCAAATCAAGATTTAAAGACTTCAAATCGCTGAGAATCCTCCAGCAAGCGACCCCTGCCCCATGCTGCGGAGGAAGGCGAAAAACCTCCAGGGCCTCTGCCAATCTACCCTGGAGGAAAATTCCTTCCCGACACCAGATATGGTGATCAGCTGAATCCCGAGCATGCGGGCAAGATTCTCTAGCCAGACCCTCCGGAAAAAGTTCTCTGTAGTAACAATATCCCATCATTGACCACTGTTGCTAATTACCAGCGATGGCACGTTATTGACCTATTGACTAAAATCACTTTATCCCATCAAACCATCCCCTCCATAAACTTATCAAGCTTAATCTTAAAGCCAGAGAGGTCTTTTGCCCCCCACTGTTTCCCTCGGAAGGCTGTTCCAAAACTTCACCCCTTTGATGGTTAGAAACCTTCGTCTAATTTCAAGCCTAAACTTCCCGACGGCCAGTTTATATCCATTCGTTCTCGTGTGCACATTAGTATTGAGCTGAAATAATTCCTCTCCCTCCCTGGTATTTATCCCTCTGATATATTTAAAGAGAGCAATCATATCCCTCCTCAGCCTTCTTTTGGTTAAGGTAAACAAACCGAGCTCCTTGAGTCTCCTTTCATACGACAGATTTTCCATGCCTCGGATCATCCTAGTGGCCCTTCTCTGTACCTATTCCAGTTTGATTTCATCCTTTTTAAACATGGGAGACCAGAACTGCACACAGTACTCCAAATGAGGTCTCACCAGTGCCTTGTATAACGGAACCAGCACCTCCTTATCCCTACTAGAAATACCTCGCCTAATGCATCCCAAGACCACATTAGCTTTTTTCACGGCCATGTCACATTGCCGACTCATAGTCATCCTGTGATCAACCAGGACTCCGATACACTGAAGATTCCTGAGGTCCCATGGGAGGAACTCATCCCGATTGGACAGGTTGACATCGAGGCACAGTGGCTGGCACCATGGGGAGGAGGGCCAGCAGGCCAGCCGGTCATGGTCACTCCACAGCGTCTGCTCCGCTTACGACTCCAGTCCCTGGTAGCAGGACAAACCCTGGCACCAGTGGTACTGTCAACCTCATCGGGTTCACTGAGCCTTCCCAGGCCACCCAATCAATGGCGGGGGGCCTCAGGCCATCAGCCACAGCATCCCGCCCTCCTCTGGAGGTGGAGGCTGCACAGGGAAAGACCCCCCCAGTCCCGGGACGACCTAGGGGAACAGCCAATTGGATCACCCAGGGATGTGGTGGATCCCTCAGCACTGGCTTCATCCTCATCATCGCCGGACGAAGCGATTACGGGTCCCGCTCATCCAGTTCCGCAAGATGACGTCATGGCTCATCAGGAGCTTTTGAAGAGGGTCGCTTCTAACCTGGGGCTCCAGGCAGAGGAAATTGAGGAGACGTTGGACTTACTGTTCGATGTCCTTTGCTCCACGGCATCCGCTACAGTGTCTTTACGCGTACACGAGGGGGTATCGAAAATAATTAATGCCCTATGGCAAAGCCCCTCCTCCCTGCCACCCATCTCAAAAAGGGCTGAGTGCAAATATTTTGTGCCAGCTAAAGGCTATGAGTATCTCTATACTCACCCGGTCCCAAACTCTTTAATAGTGGAGGCCATCAACCAGAGGGAGAGGCAGGGGCTACGCCCAAGAATAAAGACTTGAAGAGACTGGATCTGTTTGGGCAAAATATTTATTCATCTTCCAGCCTTAAGTAGAGAGTGGCCAACCACCAAACCCTCCTTCGCCGCTATGACTACAATATGTGGCAATCTACGGCCAAATTCGAGGTCTCGCAGCCCGAAACGTCCAGGAAGGAATTCTGGGCGATCCTCGAAGAGGGCACGGCTGCAGCAAGAGCGACCCTTCAAGCAGCCTCGGATGCAGCAGACTCTCCGGCTCGCACCATGGCCTTGGCCATCTCCATGCGAAGGGCATCTTGACTGCTTCTCTTGGGTCTGTCAACGGAGGCTCAGCAATCGATGTAGGACCTCCCCTTCAACATCCCCTTCCCCTTCCTCTAGGCCCTGTTGGCAGAGCAGATGGACAGTAAATTGCATGGCCTTAAGGACTCCCTCACTACTTGAAAACTCTGGGGTGTACGTTCCCGGTCCAGCCCGTAAGCGATTCTAAACCGCAGCAATCTCATGGACAAGAGAGTCAACCCTACCAGGAGCCCCTCCCATAAGAATAGGGGCTACAAGCGCTGCCAGAGCCACCCACTTCCACCCTCTGCCCAGTCGAGCTTGACCCGCAATAAGCAGGGGGGCTAGCAAGCGTTTTTAGGGTGCGCTCAAGGATGACCTACCAGATTATGCCCCCGGATCCGTCTGTCCCACTGTTCTCCAACTGCCTTTCTTTTTTCCTCCCTGCATGGACCACTATAACTTCAAACCGCTGGGTCCTCAATACTGTGATGGAGGGTTATACCCTACAGTTTATTTCTATCCTCCCCACCCCCCTTCCCCATCCCTCTTCAGGGATCCTTCTCATGAGAGTCTCCTTGCGCAGGAGGTAAAGGGGTTACTGCAATTGGGTGCAGTGAAAGAAGTTCCTCTTGAGTACAGGAGCTAGAGGTTCTATTCCCGTACTTCTTAATCCCAAAGGCCAAGGGCAGTCTGCAGCCCATCCTGGACCTAAGGGACCTCAACAAGTATCTAAAGAAGTTAAAGTTCTGCATGGTCTCCTTGGCTTCTATCATCCCCTCCCTGGATCCGGGAGACTGGTATGCTGTTCTCGACTTGAAGGACACATGCTTCCACATAGCGATCTTTCAAGGTCACAGGCTCTTCTTCCAGTTTACAGTGGGCCCCCAACACTACAAGTTTGTGGTCCTGGAGATAGCACCAAGAGTGTTTACCAAGTGCATGTCGGTGGTGGCTGCTTACCTCAGGCGTCGGGGTATCCAGATCTATCTGTATCTCGACAACTAGCTAGTCAAAGGCAACTCCAGGTCTTGGGTCCAAGAGGATGTCCATTGCCTTGCACTTATACAGTTACTTACACCTGTGCAAAGGGATTAAATTGTAAAATGCTAAAAAATCAAAATGCTTGGATTTTACACCCACTTTCCTCTCACTTTACATAGGTATAAGTGACTACACAAGGTTCAAGATGGGAGAGTCAAGCCTTGCAAGCTCTTTAAAAGTTGAGTTCAGTCACCATCACTTAATGTTTCCTGGTGGCTTCTGTGACAAGGTGGTGGGCAATATAGCAAGATCAGTTATTTCAGTTGTGTCTACCTAAATATTTAATATTGCACCTATTTTAATTTGAAATATTAGGAAATAATCTAATCTACAGTATGTGGTTAAAAAGAATAAATAGTATCTCCTTGTAGAATTTACTAATTTCCAGATATTCTAATATCTTAGGTAGATTTGTAAACAGACTTTAAAGCTACTTTGGAGGGAGAGTCCTGTAGGGTAAGCTGTTTTATTTAAAATAGAGAAATTTTATTTGATCTAAAATAGGGATAAGGTGTAAGTGTGTGTCACCTATGATAGTGGTGAATTGTCAATAAGTGCTAACAGCAGTGAAATCAAGTACTGTAGAAGGAAAAAGCACAGAGAAAAGTATCTGGGTAGTGTTTTGGGGAAAAGAATAGCGAAAAGAGACAGACAAGAAAGATGAGTTATGAGCAGCTAAAGAAAAGCCTGCTGGCTCAGATATGCAGACAGCTAAAGTCACAGGAGCTGACAAAGGCATGGCTAATTGACCTGTTATACTCTTAGGGCCAGAAAAGAAATGAAGGTCCAGGACCACACTGGACACTCAGATTACTTGCAGAGAATCCAGTGGGTGGCGGAAATCTTAGAGACTACTTGCTAGAAGGAAGCAGGGAAGAGGATGACAGAGTCAGCAACAATTGTGTTTCATCCAGACTTCGGTGGCTTTCATGGAAAAGTCTACACATAGAAGAGAAGAGGTTGTAGTGGGAGAGAGACAAACTTTGCTTGGAAGCCTAACAACTTGTAGACTAGAAGCAAGAGAGGGCAGACCAGGAGAAGCAGCAGTATCACAAGAGAGAAGGGAAGATGTGGCACGGCCCCTTGAAAGTAGTGGTGGAATTCACTTAGGCTAGGTCTACACTGGGGGAGAGGAGGGGAGGAGAGAAATCGATTTTTAAGATACGCAAATTCAGCTACACAAATAGCGTAGCTGAATTCGACGTATTCGATCCGACTTACCCTGCTGTGAGGACGGCGGGAAATCGACCGCCGTGGCTCCCCCGTCGACGGCGCTTACTCCTACCAGGGCTGGTGGAGTACGCGCATCGATTCGGGGAACAATTGTCGCGTCCCAATAAGACGCGATAATTCGATCCCTGAGCGATCGATTTCTACCCGCTGATCCAGGCGGGTAGTGAAGACAAGCCCATAGACAGAGGGTCATTTATGATGCAGCACTTCTCAGACCAACAACTTCATATCATCAATCCATGGTCTAGTACAGTATGTGGGTACCTTAAGTACTGCCTCTTTCGCTGTTCACTATTGCAAAAGCACCTCTGCTGATTTCAACTAATAGTCTCTAATATGTAGGTTTGAAGGTGTGTAGAAAAATGGAGGTAAAGCATATACATTGGGAAGGTACTTCACTTTGCAGCTTACTTTCCTGATAGATTTTCAGAGCATGGGGTAAGGTGTTAATTTTAAGCTAAGCATTTGGTTGGTTAGGGATCATCACTGTATTACCTACAGTTTGTTGGTAATTACCTACAGTTTGTTTATGATGTCTATTTTAGGCAGTTTAATGTATTATTGCACTTAATGTGTATAATGTGCTTAGATGCTACAATGGTGGGCATAGTTAAGAAAAAATAGCCTGCCAAAGACAGTAAATAGTGTAACAGGACTATTCCCCATTTCTTTGACAGTTTAATATCTAATTTGGGGACACACAGAAGAATCAATTTGAGGAGGCAATGGTGTCAATTGAACCTGAAGCACTAAATAAGTTGTCATTTCCTATTTGATCCATAATAAGCAATAATGTGAGAAAGATAGATTCCTTAATAATTCTAATACTCTGGATGAGATGACCAAGAGGCTGCATTTAAGTCAAAGCACAGAGCTCAGTTTGGAAAAATATACAAAAATATACAAATATACAAACGGTGCTCAGATGGGTGGATTCTTCTATTCTTATGACATATAAGGCCTTGTCTAAACACAAAGTTGCGCTAGTTTAGCTAAACATGTTGTTTTTTAACAAATTGGTTTAGTTAATCTGTTTATCCCCACTGTAACAGAAACTGTGACTGCATCTACACTTGGAGCTGGGAGTGTGGATTCCCAGCTTGAGTAAACACAGGGCCGGTGCTACCATTAAGGCAAACTAGGCGGTTGCTTAGGGCGCCAAGATTTGGGGGCGCTAAAAAGCGGTGCCCCCAATTTTTTTTAAGTGTTTCTGGGCTGGGCTGCCGGCGGCGCGCTGACACATGCGGCTCAGACTCCCTCTCCCAGCGCAGCGGCCGCTCCATTTCTCCCGCCTCCCAGGCTTGCGGCGCCAACCAGCTGTTTGGTGCCGCAAGCCTGGGAGGGAAGGAGAATTAGAGCAGGGGTGGCGTGCTCGGGGCAGAGGGGAGCTGGGGAGGGGAGCTGCCACACGGCTCCCTGGGCCAGGGGGGTGAGGGGCTGCTGCGGGGGAGGGGGTGCCTCAGGGCGTGGGGGGGAACTGCCGCAGGGCTCCCCACCCCAGCTCACCTCTGCTACGCCCCCTCCCCGAGCACGCCATTGCTACTCCACTTCTCCCGCCTCCCAGGCTTGCGGCACCAATCAGCTGTTTGGCACCGCAAGCCTGGGAGGGGAGGAGAATTAGAGCGGGGGCGGTGTGCTCTGGGAGGAGGCGGAGCAGAGGTGAGCTGGGATGGGGAGCTGCCGCATGGCTCCTGGGGAGGGGAGGAGCTGCCGGGGGGGGGGGGCCTCAGGCTGGGGGGGGAGCTGCCGCAGGGCTGGGGTGGTGGGTTGCAAGGTGGAAGTTTCACCTAGGGTGTGGAACTTCCCTGCACCGGCCCTGAGTAAACATACTTATGCTAGCTCTCATCAAGCTAACTCAGATATGTCTACTTGAGCTGGGAATCTTATCACCAGCTCCAAGTGCAGCTGTAGCCCATGAGTTGGTCATTTCGCCCACTATGCCTTCATACTTTTTATGTTTCTCAGAGGCACCTCTTTAGAAGCTGAGACTAGAAAAATAATTAGAATGTCACTTAGACTTTTGTCGCTACCTCCGAAGCAAGGCCCAGGATGATAATTCTCTCAAATATGTTAAGGCAGTGCTTGAAAAATGATATCAAGTGCTGTAGATGCTTTTGAGTATATAAATAAATAGATAATATAAAATAAACTATAATTTAGAAAACATACAGAAAATACATTATGTATAATATTAAACAATGTCTATATAACTTTTAAAACTCATATTAACTAGTCCTGGTTTTTACTTACGTAGGAAAGCAATAGCACCATGTAACTTAAATATTGGAGAAGCTGTTTCCTGTGACTCAGCTGCTCTTGTCAACCCGGATTTAGCACTGACAGTCTGATTCACTCATGCACAAAATGCTTTCCACAAGCAGCTGGTTGCACAGTGTAGTGTATTTTCCTCTGTATCCTTTATCTAATTATTAGTTGTTCACAAGTATCATTTGTGACACTGTGGAGGGGACCACAGGTCTTGCTTTAGTTTGAGAATATCATCACTTTAATACTGAGTATGGAAAAAGAAAAATAATATTATTCAAAATCCTTTAGATACATTTTATTTTTCTATTGTGAAATGGTATGTCATTCTATTTTATTGTACACCTCTACCCTGATATAATGCTGTCCTCGGGAGCCAAAAAATCTTACCGCGTTATAGGTGAAACTGCATTATATCGAACTTGCTTTGATCCGCTGGAGCACACAGCCTCGCCCCCCCGGAGCGCTGCTTTATCGCGTTATATCCGAATTTGTGTTATATTGGGTCGCGTAATATCGGGGTAGAGGTGTACTTATAATATACATAGAATAGTTATACCAGACTTTGGTATAAATAGTGTCAATCAGTATTTGTATTATGAACTTCAGTTCTCTAGGAATCTTTAACTACTATAAAAATCACTAATTTTATTTGGAGTAGAGATGAGATAAAACTGGATTTTCACTGTCTGTCTTCAGACTGTTTAATGTCATCCTTTATCTATAATGGTTTAGTTTTGAAAAATACAATTTATTAAAGACATTAGTTCCTAATACAGATTTAACCATTTAAGAGATTTATATATAAATTTATCTTTTTCTCCAAGTTGTTCCTAGTTTAGATAACTTTCTACTTTACAAGAATATATTATTGCCTTCATACATCTTAATTATCATGAGTTATCTGCTAGAACTGCTTCTCTTCTACAGCCTTTTAGTTTTAAGTCTCACATTTCTATGTGAAATATTGCAATTAAGATTCTGTGAAAGATAGTCATTTTATTGGTTTAATACTAAAAACAATTTTATAATTGATTAAATTATGAAGGCTTCATGGGTTTTAATGTCTAATGGATTTGTGGTGGTTGTACTATAAAGATGTAATAATTATACAGCTGTTTACCTTTTTAAATAAATTGTTTATGAAAGTTCATAAAACACTAAGTTAAGCTTATCTAATAAATATTCCTTCTTTAGAAACTTTTCTATGTAAGATATAATTGATTACATTTTTATTCTCTTCCTATGTTGCTGGGAATCTAGGCATCCCGTTTTTTTATGTTTAATGTTGGTTTTAAATCTCACTTTTTTTTTCTCTTGTTGTGTAGAGCTAGAAGGAAGTTTGGCTTTCTTAAAAGTGGAATTCCAAATAGGAACTGATAGTGGAGCATATAGTTTGCTGAAGAGAATATGAGATCAGTTGTATTTGAATATAGCTGTTATGATTAAGCGACAGCTTTTGTTAACTGCTTTCTTGTATAGTTCAGAAATGTGTTGCATGACAGAAATGAAAAGGTCAGAAACGAGTAAATAGAGCTTGCTATGAATTTGTTAGTATCCTGCAGGAGAACTCAGTAACACATATGATAGACTGAAAAAAGGAAGAAGCAAATGCTATATATATAGGAAAATGGAGGTTTTACTTATTTGTAATATTTCTATATCTCAGATATACCAGTCTGGAAATTTTGGGTCAATAACTCTTGTCCAAGTGGCTAGCTCTGATATCTTTCTAGGTATTTGTAACATATTGTAACATACTGCCAAAACTTCTACACCCCAGTTAAATAGCCCTTTAGCCCTAACCCTAGCTCGAGTCAGCTGTCACTGGCCAGCTGTGAGTGTCTAATTGCAGTTAGACATTTCCTTTATGGCCTACTGAACCTCAACAGAACCAGTCTAATTACATTGAAAGGTTTGGTTGCAAGAAATCCTGGTCCCACCTAATTTTTATAAAATCCCCCAGGAAAACTTGCCATAATGCTCAATAAAGAAGAAAAATTACTTTAAATTAGTCACAGTTCCTTTCTGTATTATGTGCATGGGCTTTGTGGTATGTATAACTTAAATGTAATTTCTGTTCTATGATATTGTTAGCATAATGCTGTAGAGAATCAGTCAAAACAGGGAAGTGTTAACAGGCTTTGAACTATTCACCTGAAGCTCAGTGTTTTCCCCTAGGATTGCCACTCATCTGTTGTCAACTTGAAACTCATGAAGTATATGATGAAAATTAGTAATGAGACTGAGATCACTGAACTGAAGAATGTGTATTTTATTGTAAATGTTGTCATTTTTGTTTAAAATATAATAGTGAAATCTTCTTTTCAGTCTGTAGGAGTTGATGAAATTTGTATAGTTGGTCTTACTACCCAAATTAAGATTTCATTTTTGAATTAGTTTTGTATTTAATGTACGCATTCTTGAAAAATTGCAGGTGACCTTAAAGGAGAATTTTCCAGCGCTGACTGAATTAACCTTTTTTTCTGTAATATTCTTTGTTGATTTATAAGGCAGACCAAGACAGACACTTTTACAGTGGCTGCTGTTAGAAACTCAACATTCTGCATATTAGTGTCCACTGGTAATCAGCTTAGTCTTCAGTCTCTCTGAAGCTTGCGTGCAGTACCAGTCTGTTCAATCACAGGCCGAGGTTTAACTTCCTTCCACTAAAAAGCTAAAGTGAGTGTTGCTCTTACATTAGTAAAGTACTTGCTTCATAGTAAAAATGTTTTCTTTAGAAAAACTTTCAAATTTTTCTTTTGGGGAGGAAACCATTAATATTTCAGCTTAATTTGTTGCTGAATTTTTATTTCCCTCAACCATTTGAGTTTTGAGGTACTGCAGTGACTTCCCTCCCTTGCACATTGTTCCCTTAGTAAGACAAAATGGTAAACAAAGCAAAAGAGCTTAAAGCATGGCTAGAAAAAGCATACCTCTGTTTCCCCTGCTGTCATACCAAATCCATTGAGAGGAGCTCTGTTCCTCTTTTGAGCTCAGGATAAAAATGCTTTTGGAAGGCAGTATTCTGGGAGTCTCCTCATGTTTTCAAGTCTGCTCACAGCCATAGCATTCCTTTTGACTCCTCACTGCTGCTAGTTACTGAAATAGCTCCAGCTGCTACCAAATATCTTCTTGCAGCTGCACCTGGTGAGGAGAATGCACCCCATCTTGCCAGACAATGACTTTGACACCGGGGAAGGATTGGGAAGACTACTTAACCATACGTGAGCCTTCTTATTGTGATGATGCATTATTAGACGTGCTGATACCACAGTAATGACCTAATATAAATGCTTAGATAGATAAGACTCATTATCCAGGAGCAAAGGAGCCCTCTGCTCCAAAGTGGTTTTGTCAAGCCTAACCGCCTTAGTGTTGAAAAGTGCCAACCTGTCTTCAGTGGTTCCTTTCTCCAGAAGCATCACCCCGGAAGGAATTTTCTCTACTATTTCAAACTTGCTGCCACCTGAGTTTTCCTCAGCTGCTTAGGACACTGGTGACCTGAGTACTAGTTAGCTGCAATCCATTCACTCCCATACTATCAAAGTAAATCAGACTTTCTGCAGAATCCAGCAACAGCTGTTCTCTCAGCCAGCTGTAGGCTGTCACCCCCTCAGATACAGGTAATCTTAGCAGTCTTCTCAACTGCATCTTCTGTACCAAGGAGAAAAGCTTGCTTTCCCTATGCCCCCCACACCTTACCACTGCTTAATGATGATTGTAACCCACACTAATACAATATGGCTCTTTGTCTCCTTATAGTGAGTAGACATGGGATCTCAAACTCAAATCACCATGAGGGCCACATGAGGACTAGTACATTGGCCCGAGAGCCGCATCACTGAAACCTTTTCATGCAATGATACAAAAGTATAGTCAAAAATGAAAAAAATGAAGAGTAATGTAGTAGGCTATTTAAAGTCAATGTATTAACTTTTTTTAAACTGTAATGTGAAGAGGGGTTTTAATAAAATATAAACACGTGTAACTATTATGTGATCAGTAACACTGGTGATGGCCTACACCAGAGGTGGGCAAACTACCGCCCGCAGGATCGTCCTGCATGGTCCCTGAGCTCCCGGCTGGGGAGGCTAGCTCCCAGCCCCTCCCCCGCTACCCCCCCTCACAGAGTCACGCCACTGCGTGGGCAGCGCTCTGGGTGGCGGAGCTGTGCGCTCCTGCTGAGCAGAGTGGCAGTGTGTCTGGCTCTGGCCGGCATGGCAACCAGACATGCTGCTCTGCATGCTCTGCTCGGCGTGGTAAGTGGGCCAGGGGGTTGTATAAGGGGCGGGGGGCCCCAGGGGGCAGTCAGGGATCAGGGGACAGAGGTTTGGGGGGGGTGGCGTGGTCAGGGGATGGGGAATGGGAGGGGGTTGGATGGGGGGGGTCTCAGGGGACCTGTCAGGGGGCGGAGGTGTGGATGGGGTCTGGGCAGTCATGGGACTGGGAGCAGGAGGGTTGGATAGGGGGTGGGTTCCGAGGGGGTGGTTAGGGGCGGGGGGGGGGGTCCCAGGACGTGGCAGTTAGGGGACAAGGAGTGGGGGGGGGTGGATGGGTCAGGGGTTCTGAGGGGGGCAGTCAGGGGGCAGGAAGTGGGAGGGGGCGGATAGGAGGTGGGAGCCAGGCTGGGGAGGCACAGCCTTCCCTACCAGATCCTCTATCCAGTTTTGCAACCCCAATGTGGCCCTCGGGCTAAAAAGTTTGCCAACCCCTGGTCTACACCAACAGTCTATCAACATAACTGTAATGGCAGGAACTTTTTAAAGTAACTTTTCATACAAAATACGTTGCCACTTTTAACAAACATTCTTCCCAACTACTCACAGCATACCTTGCTCTGTCTCTAAGGCGGCAGCTCGGTGCAAGGTGTATTACAGCATGTTGGCAGTTGTAGGCCTCTATTGAGCGAATTTACTCAGCAGTCAGCACCTGTGTTGAAGTGTCTGCGTCCCCTAGGAGGGTTGGGGATTTCTTTCCCACCCAGGCGTTGTTGAGGGTGAGAGGTGCAGGGAACAGGCTTGGCTTTTGTAAACTGGAAAATCCAAGATCCCTGTTCACTTCCTCCCCTGCCCCAGCCCAGTGATATTTCTCTCTGAATCACCTTCCCTTTTCCTCACTCCCAGTGTTAACGGAAAAGGGCTTTTCCCAGTGACTGGCTGCTGCTGCTTTCCTTGCTCCCTTCTCCCCCAGAGTTTCATACTGTGCATGGGATCAGTGGGGACAGATTTCAATGGCGGGTGTGTTTGGCCGTCCCTTGAGGCAGGGGAGATTTGAAGAGTGACGAAGGGGCTGGCTGAGGGTTGGTGTGAGATAGGGTTACCATATTTAAAAAATAAAAAAAGAGGACACTCCACGGGCCCTGGCCCCACCCCCTTCCCACCCTGGCCCTGCCCCAACTCCGCCCTTTCCCCTCCCCTTCCCCAAAGTCCCCGCCCTAACTCCCCCTCCTCCCTCCCAGCCATGCGAAAAGGGCTGCCCGAGCACTACCGGCTTTTACGTGTCCGGGAAAAACCGGACGTATGGTAACCCTAGTGTGAGTCAGGGTATAGTTGGAGGGGAGGATAGGGGATGCAGAAAGAGCAGGCTCAATGGCTTGGTTGGGAGCGAGGAACTGCAAGGCTGTTTGTCAAGCTTGGGCAGTTTGACTCAGGTAAACTTCAGAGAATTGTGGAAATGGCTCATTGAAATGCACGCAGCATACATCCCCACCCCCAGAGTGAGAGTGACTGTAAATGCTGCCTTAAACAGCAGCTCCGAGAGCCCATCTGCCAGCCTGCCCTCCTCCCCAGAGCATGTGTGGGGGAGCTGGCGGCAGCAGCAGCAGGGCCAGAGGTGGGTTATGTTTTGCTGATCCAGCTAATATCTTCCCACCCCTTCCCCAAAGTCTTCACCCCCTCCCTGTCCCTATTCCAACCCCTTGCCCAAATCCCCGCCCCAGCCCTGCCTCTTCTCCACCTTCTTCCCTGAGCATGCCATGTCCCCACTCCTCCCCCCTCCCTCCTGGAAAGTCCTAAGCACCGCCAAACAGCTGTTTGGCGATAGGAAGTGCTGGGAGGTAGGCGGAGGAGTGGGGACGCGGCACACTGGAGGGGTGTGTGTTAGGGGAACTTGGCTGCAGTTGGAGTTGGCACCTATGGCGGACCTAGGGTGACCAGATGGGATGAAGAAAATATCAGGATACATGGTGGGGGGGGGGGGGGGGGGAGTCCCGCTGTCGGAGCAAAAAAAAAAAAAGTGTGAAATATTGGGATGCGGGACAAACGCTTAAATATTGGGACAGTCCCGATTTTATCGGGACGTCTAGTCACCCTAGGTGGGCCGCAGGAAATTACTCCGCGGACCGCTTGTTTGAGACTCCTGGAGTAGATCATATAGAGAAATTTGAGTCTGCTACTAGCTTCAAGTTAATGGCTTGGTTCTTTAGCTGGAGCGGTAAGGGGTTCATGCTTTTAGATCTAGAGGTCCCTGCAGAAAACCTACAACCCTGGCTGTTGTTACACTGACGTATATCTGGGTTCATGACATTGCCTGTTTCAGACCTCTTGAGTACTTTGCCCAGCTTAGTTTACTTCTTTACTGTAAATCTGTGAGATCTTCCTTGTTGGCTCATCACTTTGTCAGACTGGCCATTAGCCAAAGAAAGCAGTTACTAACCCAAGTGAAGCTTCTACCTTGGAGGCAGCTCTGGAGATGCCTAAAAAGAAAATTGATACAAGCAGAAATAGAAAGGGGGGAGATCTTCAGCACTAGGGAGACCTTCCTCCAAATATCTCCATATTGTTTAGTGAAACTGACCAGGACATCCCACGGGGTTTAATGGAAAGGAATCTAACAAACAAAACATCTTAATCCAAGAATTACCTTGTGCCCAAAGACAGCTGGATAATTAGTGGAATTGATATTGCAAAAACTTGAATATGTGTAGTAGTTTCCAAAGTCTTTGATTTAGACTGAGAGGAGACGTGTAGTCAGATTGTTCAAAGCTATTTATTGTTTTTATCAAAATTTGTTTATTTCAGACTCCGGAGAAACTGCAGGGATAAAAACTCTTTGTGAAAAATTGAACAATCTCTCCTCTTCAGTTGAGGGCGGAAAAAGTTAGAGCTCAGGTTTCAGCCTTTTATAAGAGTGCTTCTCCTGAGTTCACTAGTCTTCCAAAGCCTTCCCGGCAAAAAACAGGGAACCTGAGTTATTTCTGATCATTCGAAGGTAAAAAAACAAACAGAATTTTAAAAAAAACCCATACCTTTTATGTATTACATAAGAGCAGTAAATGGTGCGGTTCACTTTTAATAAGAGATCCCAGAAATATTCTTATGCTGCTTTTATGTTTTACTACACCAATATTGAATTTTAATATTCATTAAAATGCACATATCTGAGGGCAAAAATTGTCTGGAGTGCTTTAACAATAAACTTCTGTTTGCTAAATTACTGTTACAGTAGGATAGAGCCTAGGTTACCACCTCTGAAATTGCATTCCTACATAATCTATATCACAAATTAGGTAACTTATTAATAGTGTCAAGACACGAATATGGGATTTAGATTTTACCACAAGCTAATTTCAAATACTTTTTACAGGTAGTTCTGAAGAGTTCCTTATTCTGAGAAATGTCTGGATTTTGCCCTTTGCAGTATAAATGCAGCCTTTTTAACATTTAGATTTCAGATTGTAGTAAAATTACTACAAAATATAGGAACAGCTATACTGGATCAGAGCAATGGTCCATCTAGTCCAGTTTCCTGTCTTTGACAGGGATCAGAGCCAAATGCTTCAGAGAAACCCCATTATGGATCAACTTAGGGATAGCATGTGCATAGAAGGTTTTTTCCTAACAGCTATAAGTTAGTGGGTAGCTTTTCCTTGAACCAGGAGCCGAAAACACCTAGAGAGGGCAAATGGCCTATTGTGATTATAGCCAGTTCTTCTTCATTACCTTCCTTAAAGGTAATAAGACCATTAGGAAATATCAAATGTAGGAAGCTGTATTTTTCCCTTTGGGTGTTCCAAACTAGAACTGTAAAACTGGTTCCCAAGAAGGAGCAGTACTGGTAAAAGATATTCCATTTTCTTTTTAGCCCCAAAACATTTGTCAGGAATCAGGGCAATTGTGGATCTGAAGAATCTGCAAGTGTCTGGAAGCTAAAATTCAAAATGGAAACATTAAAATCAATATAAACAGCTATTTCTCTGGTGGAATTTTTATCTTCAGTCTGTCTTCATAAAGCCTATCTGCATATCCCAAGACAGCCATCTTAAAGACAGGAACACTGTCAATACAAAGCTTAAGCCTTTGGATGTGCCATCTCTTCAAGGATATTTTCTGCAGTCTTAATATTTCTGGACCTAGCCCTTTGTCAAAAATGAATCCACATTTATTCTTGTTTAGATAGCATCCTTTTAAACAACTTTAAGTGGTGCAAGCAATTCAAGGCATCCAAAAGTACTATGCTTTTCCTAGAAGCCTCCGTTTTATGCTAAACTTCCAGAAAAGCCAACTATTGCCATATCAGACTGTCCTACATCTATGCATTGAGATAGATACAAAGTACCATGCTTCATTCCTTTCCAAGGAAATATATGCCAGATACCTGGCTGTCATTTGTCAATTTCAGTCGCTTTTTGTTTGAATATCATTCTATGCCAGGTTGAGTCAATTGGGCACAATGGTCTTGTGTACTGAACTTCTCATGTGGGTGAAGCTCCACTTGAGACCACTTCAAAAGTATCTCTACATGCCATTCCTAAAGCATTCAGAAGGTCCCATCCTCACTAAACTTAGAAGCAGCACTGACCTAGGTTCAATCCCCAGAAAATGTCAGTTATAGATGCCGGCCTCTTTAGGTGGGGAGTACAGTCTTTCAGCCACATGGTCTAGGGGCTGATTGTCTCCCAAAAATCATCTTAAAGAATATATTGAGTGGAGAACATATTGAAACATCATTGCATTTTGAACGTGATATGGCTTATGTTACCCAATGGGGAATCAAGTCTTTTACTGCTTGCCAAGGAGGAGTTGTGCCAAAAGAAAATTAGTGTCTATGCAGGCACTGTATGTCAAAAAGAAGCTTAATTTGACTGCAGACTGGGCATATGGACCAATCTAATTGGAGCCTTAGGTAGCTGGTGTTCCTACTGTTTGCATATGTTTTTGGTGCACCAATGATTGCTATATCGTCCAGGCAAAATTGCAAGGCAGATTAATCTATCTCTAGCAACCAGAATAATGCCCTCTTTTTATTCTGACCAAATGGGCTCATGTAAATGTCTCTCCACTCCCTCTGTTATCCAGAATGATGCAGAAGATCAGACAAGAAAAAGCATCAATAATCTTAGTGTCTCATGTTAATATTACAGTCTCTGGTTCATAGACATAACTACTATGTCCATACAGTCTTATCTTGTCCTTCCTCTATTAGAAGATCTGTTGGCCTATGAAAATATAAAACATCCAGACCCAGGATATTTCCATTTAGTGGCTTGTACTTGGAAAGGAAATAAAGAAAAAATATAGAAACAACTCTCGAAGAACAGTACCGGTAAGTAACTTTTCTTCCTTCTGGAATGGGTCTGCAAATTCAGGCTACCCCAGTATTTAGCATAATTTCTCACTTTGAACTACCAAATACATCAAGGCCAAAATGACTACAGTTCAACAAATTCTGGATTTTTTTATGGGAATTGAAAGTAAGCACTATTATGCTATCTTCTATATCATACAGGAGAATAAAACAAGAATGATAATTTCACATTCTCATGTAAAATGCTGCTTTCATTTCTTTCATAGAGCTCTAATTAAACCCGAGAAGATGCACAGAGTGACACCATTGAAGATCTTGGTTCCAAATGCCTTAACCCAATATCCTTGTTGAACCACTTCTTTGGAATCCTTGTATTTCCTTTCTATTAAGATAGCATACTTAGTGGCATGTTACCTTAGTCCACAGGATTTTGGAACTGGAGGCATTGTCCATAGAATCAAAATCCGTGCCTTCCACTTTGACAAAGATATATCCTTTAACCTCAAACTAAATATAACTTTTAATAATTCATCAGTACTACATTCTGTCTGTTCAGAATCTGTACGTTCTAAAAAGACAAAATGACACTTCCTTTAGATACATGGGCAAGCAATTAAAAAAAAAAGTCTGGAAGACCAGAGCATTCTTGAAGTTATTTGTCCTTGTATCATTCAACTATAGAGGGTGAAAAGTCTAGTGGAGATTGACAATCATAGCAATAGAATAAATCTTGTGTAAAAATAAAAGCAATAAATAAAATTTAGCATCAATCTTGGTGAAAAATATTCTTGCAGTTATTAAGAGCAATGCACATGTAAAGCAGGATTTTTATGATTTCAGAAGAAATTTAGAATATTTTATCTTTCATCTGGTTATAGAATTTTTCTTTGAACAAGAGGATTTCTGCAGAGTTGATTTCGGAATGAAGTTGCTATGGTGTTAGTATCATTGTTTAGTTAATTCTGTGCTGGGTTGCTATGGAAATGCTTATTTACTGAGTTAATGCCTAACAATGTCAAACAGATGCTGCTAGCAACTAGGAATCATTTTCGTTTGTTCAATAAGACTCCAACTGAAGGAAAGACTAATTTTAAAATAAAAAGTGATATTGAATAGGCAAACTTTTTTGGATCATGTAATTACATTGGATGATGTCTTAGAATCTTCTATAGGTTTCCTTTCCTTAAAGAATCAAAATAAAAACAAATCATCCTGGGACTCCTGAATAGTGTTATGAGTCAAGTTTTTTGATTACAGGTGTATTTCTTAGCTCTGTCTGAAAAAAACATCATTTTTGAAATTCACATCTTTATTATTTACCTATCTTTTAATTGTGTGTGTGTGTGTGTGTGTTTTACTGCATGTGGATTGTACATTTGCTTTAAGATATGGCTGTTGAATCTCTTTACTCCACACCTGTTCAATTTTAAATTAGTATCAAATTAATACTGCTATGTAATATTATGTACCCCGAATACATATACCCTTAAAATACATTTTTGAAATTGAATATTTTGAAATACCTGGCTATAGCCAATCTGCTTTTTTATTTGCATAATTTGGGAGACTTTAAGGCTCTGAAATGAACAAAAATGACTAATTCTCAAGTACTGAAGATATTTAGTTTTTGTCTGAATTTTTTTGTCATTCTGAAAATATTAAATATTACACCCAAATTTAGCTTGATTGTGGCTGAAAAAAGTCTTCGCAGAAAATGAGTGGATTTTAGAAATGTTAACATCCCTTTTGTACTATCCTCAGTGTTATATTGGAGAAGAAATATGTTTAAGCTTTGTACATGCTAACACTTCCAGCAGTAACAATGAGGAGTCCCTCTGGCACCTTAGAGACTAACACATTTATTTGGGCATAAACTTTCTTGGGCTAAAACCCATTTCATCAGATGCATGGAGTGAAAAATACAGTAAGCAGTATATATATATTTTACAGCACATGAAAAGATGGGCGTTGTCTTACGAAGTGGGGGGGGGGGGGGTTCAGTTCTAACAAGGCCAATTCAATTAAGGTGGGAAGTGGCCTATTCTCAACAGTTGACAAGAAGGGGTGAATATCAGAGGGAAAATTACTTTTGTAGTGCTAACGAGGCCAATGCAATTAAGGTGGACATTGCCCATTCCCAACAGTTGACAAGAAGGTGTGGGTATCAGCAGAGGGAAAATTACTTTTTGTAGTGACCCATAATACTAGCATACTACAAATACTTCTAGCAGTATTTGTAAACATTTTCACACCTGATTACAGCCACGTGGAATAACACCCTATGTGACAAAAACAACAAGGAGTCTGGTGGCACCTTAAAGACTAACAGATTTGTTTGAGCATAAGCTTTCGTGAGTAAAAACCTCACTTCTTCGGATGCATCCGAAGAAGTGAGGTTTTTACTCACGAAAGCTTATGCCCAAATAAATCTGTTAGTCTTTAAGGTGCCACCAGACTCCTTGTTGTTTTTGTAGATACAGACTAACACGGCTACCCCCTGATACTTGNTTAGTCTGAATCTGTAAAAAGTAACAGAGGGTCCTGTGGCACCTTTAAGGCTAACAGAAGTATTGGGAGCATAAGCTTTCGTGGGTAAGAACCTCACTTCTTCAGATGCAAGGGAAGTGAGGTTCTTACCCACGAAAGCTTATGCTCCCAATACTTCTGTTAGCCTTAAAGGTGCCACAGGACCGTCTGTTACTTTTTACAGATTCAGACTAACACGGCTACCCCTCTGATACTTTAAAAAGGCTAGTGAAACTGACAAGACACATGCTAAGCTTTGCAACCTACCCATTCTGTCTTTTGTTGCATATCTTTCCCCACCTTTCATATGTATATTGTCTATGCAGACTTCAAATTTCTCAGGGAAAGGTCTTTCTTCTTGTTTCTCTAGTGTGAATAATAACATGGTTGAGGTTACAAACTCTTGCAGAATTGTGGCCTGTGTTACGACACCACAGTTTCAGTTTGGTAAAGAGGTAGGTTTGGAGTTTTTAACACGTGCTATCTTAGGGTATCTTGTTTAAAATACAGTAATTCTCAAACTGTTCTAATAATGTTAGAACGACCTCATTACTTCTTTTTTCATTTAAAAACAAAAGAAATGTTGCCCATACTAGACACTTAAAATTATTCATATTTGTACGCTGCTATAGCTGTGCATGCTTTATAAACAGAGTATCCTGCCCTGAGATGTGGAGCTTCCATTCTAAATTAATGATAGCATGATGTAGAGAGAGTTTCTAGAGTTTTCCTGTGATAGAACAGAGAATTCAAATTGCAGATTAAAAGGTGGTTCAGAGAAGGGTTATGAGAGATGATTAAGGAGCATGAGAAAGCTCTCAGATGAAGAGAGTTTGAGAATAGAAAGGAGAAGAATAAAGAATATGTCTACACTGTCAGTTTTTTTTGCCAAAAGTTTTATTGATGATCCAAAGCGCTAAAAGAAAATTGTTGTCACATGTTCACACTGTCTTTCCCTGTTGTCATAATGCATCCACACTGTGGGTCAGTAGCATCGTCAGTGAGAGCAGTGCACTGTGGGAAGCTATCCCACAGTTCAGCTCTCTGCCTTCTGCCACTAGGTCTTGTGGGAAGGCAGAGTGGATTGCAGCACATCATGAGTTTGGGCTCAATGTCCCATGGTGCATTGTTTTCTGTCCTAGCATTCTATGTGCTTCTGTCTTCGGTTCTCATCATTTTTCAATGTCCCTTGTTTTCTGCTCACTCCCCCATGGATCTTGCGCTGCTGTCCTATGCTCTGCTAGCATGTCCAAATGGCAGCGCAGTTAATCTTGAAGTTTAGAAGTCAACGGGAATCACAGTTGCTTGATGTGCTGTCCGACAGCAATAGGATCAACATTAGATTGCTTTTGGCATTCATGGAGCAGCTGCACATGGTGGACTGTTGCTTTTGGGCTCATGACACAAGCACTGAGTGGTGGGATCACATTATAATGCAGGTCTGGGATGATGAGCAGTGGCTGCAGAACTTTTGGATGAGAAAAGCCACTTTCCTGGAATTGTGTGCTGAGCTCGCCCCAGCCCTGCGGCGCAGGGACAGCCAAATGAGAGCTGCCTTCTCGGTGGAGAAGTGTGTGGTGTTCACAGTGTGGAAGCTGGCGACTCCAGACTGCAGCTGTTCAGTCGCAAATCAGTTTGGAGTCAGGAAGTCAACTGTTGGGGCTGCATTAACGCAAGTGTGCAGGGCCATTAATCGCATCCTGCTACAAAGGACCGTGGCTCTTGGCAATGTGCATGAAATAGTGAATGGCTTTGCAGCAATCGCTTTCCCTAACTATGGAAGGGCGATTGGTGGCATGCATATACCAATTTTGGCACCCAACCACCTTGCGACGGAGTACATCAGTAGGAAGGAGTACTTCTCCATGGTGTTGCAGGTGCTTGTGGATCACCGCGGGCATTTCACTGACATCAGCGCAGGGTGGTCGGGAAAGATGTTCGTATCTTCAGGAACATCAGCCTGTACAGAAATCTGCAAGCGGGGACTTTCTTTCCAGATCAGAAGATTACAGTAGGGGATGTTGAAATGCCCATAGTGATCATGGGAGACCGGGCGAACCCCTTAATGCCATGGCTGATGAAGCTTAACACGGGAAACCTAGATAGCAATAAGGAGCAGTTCAACAATAGGCTGAGTAGGTGCAGGATGACTGTGGAATGTGCATTTGGCAGATTAAAGGCATGCTGACGATGCCTTTCTGACAGATTAGACCTAAATGAGGATAATATTCCCATGATCATAGACGTTTGTTACATGTTGTACAATATTTGTGAAGGCAAGGGTGAAAAGTTTGGTCGGGGTGGACTGCTGAGGCAGAACCCATGGCAGCTGCTTTTGAGCAGCCAGATAGCAGGGCTATTAGAGGAGCACAACAAGGGGCTATTTGAATCAGGGATGCTTTGAGGCAATACTTTGAAGATGAAAACCAATAATGAATGTTGCTATGGACTAAAATGCTTAATGAAATTGATGTTTTCAAGGCAGCACTTGTGATTTTTGTGGCCTAGGATTCAATGTAAGCAAATGATTTCACTGCTTGTTTGTTTGTTGCTGGCATATGCTATCATAATTTGCTGGAAAAAAATAGAGTTCTTATTTAAAAAATTGTTTATTGCACAAAAAAATACTTCACATCACACCACACACACAAATGCTTGCGGGGAGAGGGGGTACCAGGGGAGGGCCAACTTTCACAGCTGTGCATACGTCTAGCTCTCATTTACAAAGGTTTCCGTGGGGGTGGAGTGAGTGGGATAGTGAGAACCGCCAGACAGTGGAAAGGAATTCGCAGATGGAATTGCGGCGGGCATGGAAGAGGTTTTGAATGTACTAAAGGGGAGGGCGGGCACACATCTGCTCAGTCTGTAGCGTTATGAGGGCCTGTAGCATGTCTATTTGCTTTTCCATCACTTTAATTATCTTTTCTGCTGCAGCCATAGAGTAGGCTTCATTGTCTGTTCTTGCCAGACTCTCTCTTTCCCTCCACTGCCTGCGTTCCCTGTTTTCAGCATCTGAGCATTGTATCACTGCCAGGAATATGTTTTCCTTGCTCCGTCTGGGCACTTTTTTAGCCAGTGGAGGTGCTCTGCCTGTCAAGGCCACATTTGCAGAAGCACAAAGAACAATGCACAGAGGCTGATTAAGTACACGCACAGCATTGAAACAGGACAGTAAAATAGACCTTTGCTAACATACCAATCACTTTCACACTGAACCTTACAAGCCCACATGCTGGCAAACACCCCAGGCATGGTGAGTTTTCCCCATGATCGGAGGCATTGTACATGGGCAGAAAATCAATATGAAAGGGTTGAGTTGCAGTGGTCTATGGACAATATTCTAAATTTTCCCCCTTCTCAACAGGCGGTATTCATTGTGCTAGATATTTCTCTCCTGAGCAGGAAAGAAAGGGAGCATCTACTATGCGCTTGAGGCTTCCAACCTGACCCTTATGCTGCTCGCCTGTGTGCTGCTTTGGTCCCTGCGCAAGTGATTGCAGAATGGCACGTGAAAGTTTCCTTCCGTGGGGAAGGAACGTTCGGCAGAGGATTGCGGAGTACCTCCCAGAAAGTTTCCTAGAGGTCTCTTTTGGAGGATTCCTGTGAAATCTTGGTGTGCATAGACACCTTGTTCCGCCATACTGCCTACCTGTACAGGGGAATGTCCAGCACAGAGAAGCACAGCCAGCCTTGTACGTTTCAATGTCCTCGATCCATCTCCTCACTTCACAAAGATAAACCACTTACCAGGGGTCCCCTCTCCTGCTTCTGGATTGCCGGATTGCGACTGCCGAGACCGGCTAGACACCTCCAGTGTGGAGAACAGCTCCTGACTGGATGCACCACCGGGTGACCCCGCTGAGGGCTCCACATCGACCTCTGACTCCACATCTTCATTGATGATTTTGTCGTCACAGTTAGGTCCACCTACTGCTCCAGACCCACTGAAGTATCCATGGGACTCTGGGCAGTGGAAGTGGGGTCGCCGCCAAAGATAGCATCCAAATCCTTATAAAAATGGCAGGTCTGGGTCACAGCACCAGAGTGACAGTTTGCCTCCCTTATCTTCTGGTATGTGTGCCTCAGCTTTTTATCTTTGTTCTGCACTGCAGTGTGTCCCGATCATAGCCCTTTTTATGCAAGCCACAATAAATCTGCCAGTAGGTGTTGAAATTCCTATGGCTGGAGCGCAGCTGGGTCTTCACAGCCTCCTCTCCCAAATACTGAGCAGATCCAGCAGTTCTGCATTGGTTCAAGTGGGAGAGCGTTTGCTGCGTGGAGCTGCCATGATCACCTGGGAAGATGAGACGTGCGCTCTCCATGCTGAATAAACAGGAAGTGGAATTCAAAAATGTCCAGGGCTTTAAAAGGGGAGGGACAGACGGTTGCTTACCTGGCCTCAGGGCAATGGAGTTGGAACTGCTGATCAGAGCGGTCAGGATGGGCATTGTGGGATGCCCGTTTGGATATTTAAATTGTCATCTTTAGGTAGGCTTCACACTTAACATCCTAATAACATGAATGTAGCCATTCCTCAGAGCTATTATTTCAGTTTTTATGTCCATGGGGAAAGTTTTACTGGTTTAAATTAAATTGTTTTTAAAACCATCTTTGTTAAACTGAGACAAATGCATGTGGATACTGTTATTTGGATTTAAGTGGCTTATTTGTTTAACCTAAACCTAGGGTTACCATATTTCTACAAGCAAAAAAGAGGACACTGGGGGGGGGAGGAGCCCCGCTCTAGCCCCGCCTCTCCCACTTCCCACCCCCTGATTGCGCCCCTCAGAACCCCCAACCCCCCGCTCCTTGTCCCCTGACTGCCCCCTCCTGGGACCCCTGCCACTAACTGCCCCCTAGGACCCCACCGCTTATCTAAGCCCCCCTGCTTCTTGTCCCCTGACTGCCCCCTCCTGAAAATGCCCTACGACCCTACCTGTCCCCTGACTGCCCCGACCCTTATCCACACTCCCACCCCATATTCACACCCCTGCCCCCAGACAGACCCCTGATGACTCCCATGCCCTATCCAACTGCTCCCTGCCCCCGACAGGACCCCCAGAACTCCTGACCCATCCAACCCCCTCTGCTACCTGCCTGCCTCGACCACTCTCCACACCCCTGCCCCCTGACAGCCCCCCCAGAGCCCCAGACCCATCTAACCCCCCCACTCCCTGTCCATGACTGTCGCAACCCCTCTCCACACCCTTTCCCCCCTGGCAGCCCCCCCCAAAACTCCCGACCCATCCAACCCCCCCTCCCTGTCCCCTGACCAGGGCCAGCTTTAAAGAGCCCAGGAATCGGGCTGCGCTCCGGCTGGGGTTGCAGGGGCCCGAGTCGGGCCGGGTCTGGGCCGGGGGTGCTGGGGCCTGGGCTGGGCCGGGGGTGCTGGGGCCTGGGCCGGGCCTGGGCCGGGCCAGGGGTGCTGGGGCCGGGGCCGGCGCTGCTGGGCGGCTGGGCCGGGCCGGGTCCGGGCCGGCGCTGCTGGGGCCCGGGCCGGGGGTGCTGGGGCCGGGGGTGCTGGGGCCTGGGCCGGCGCTGCTGGGGCCCGGGCCGGGGGTGCTGGGGCTGCCGGGCGCCGCTTGGCCAGGGCCGCGCCTCCCCGGAGCTCTCCTCCTCCTCCTCCTCCTCCCCTCCAGCTTACCTGCTACTGCCGCCGGCCTGCCCCTGCTTCATTTCGAGGTTCGCGGGAAGCAGGGGGCGGAGCGTTCAGGGAAGGGGAGGAGGGGGAAGACAGCTGCGGGGCCGGCGGAGTGGTAAGGCTGCAGGGGATGGGGGGAGCCGGGAAGGGGCTTTGGCTGCCCAGCGGCACTTGGCCGCTGCTTTTCGATCTATAAATAGCCGAGGGGGGAAATCCCGGACATTTTTAGATTTTTAAAAATCCCCCCCGGACGGCTATTTATAGAACGAAAAGCCGGACATGTCCAGGGAAATCCGGGTATGGTAGCCCTACCTAAACCTGTTACCAATTGACTTAAGCTAAATCAAAAAAGGCCACTCTTATACTGAACTAAGTATGTTCACATAGTGGTTTGCACTGTTTTAATTATATTGGTTTAAATTCACTCCTTAGGTTAAACTGATGCAACTATCCTACGTAGACAAGACCTCATGCTATCTGCAGACCATTTAGACAAAAATGTACTAATCTATGTGTGGTTCACATTTTCAAGTTTTTCCTTCGTTGTGACAGTTTGAAACAGAATTTTTAAAAGAAGCGATGGCTTGGATTCTGGAGTACAGTTATACTATAAAGGATGGTTTTTGCAGCAAATTCCATGGCTACAAATCCATTTTGAGACCTATCTGCTAACTAAAGACTGAAGTTTTATTCCTGTTAGTGCTACAAAGTCAGTGCAACTCTCGGAGAGTGCACTGGATTTTACTATGAACATCTTCAACAGAATTGTTGACTAAGCTCCGATTGCAGAATCCCTACTGATGATGGAGGAACCAGAAGAACATTTGGCTTTCATCTTCCAGGTTGAGATTGTATGGCTCGCACTTAAACTAAGTAGATTTGGCCTGGTTTGGGAGTTATTGAGAAACAAAATACAGGCCCCCAAGATGCCTTCTTTACAGCCTCTTGTCCAAGAAGAACCACACCTTAAGGGCTAAAATGGGTCGTAAACTGAGCAGGTGCTTCAATGAGCAAATCTTGTCAATCATATTTAAAACCAACCATCCACTTTTGTCCCCAGATAGATCCTGCCAGGGAGTTATTGCAGTTGTAGCTTAATATTTCTACTTAAAGGGTATATTCTGTGGTATTCTGCTTTTTCTCTCAGAAAGGCAAGTGCAAGATACTAGCATGAGCAAACAATTGTTTTTTGCAGTTCTAGATTTAAGTGCCACCTTGTGGATTGTTAGAAGCATTGGAGAAAACGATATAACCCCCCCACACCTCTCATGTTGAAAAATCATCAAGTAAGGGCCTGATTGAGAAGAGATTTATATAATAGTAATATTTTTCATAGAATTGACTTAAATAGAAGTAGGACATACGCAGAAAAATATGTAGTGTGTGGTGACCTGTATTTTTCATTGATGGCTGCAAGACGATTGTAACTTTCTCTTTCACATGATCTCACCATAGCATTTCATGCCTTTGTTACCTCACTTTAATTATTGCAATGTGTGCTACATGGAGTTAGCCCTGAAGATTATTCAACTACTGTAGATTGTGGCAGCCTACATGTTAATTTTGCTTCTCCTGGGGAAAATGTTGCACGTGTTCCTCTAATCAGCACTTTCTAGTTAATTTTTAATGTACGATTTGAGTTGTTGGTTTTTGACCTTTTGGAGCCATACGGTTTTGAAGTCCTGGTCAGTTTAGAAAGTCGCTGTCTTTTAGTTTTGCTACTGTGGCAGTTGAAATCAGCCGAGGAGTTCAAGTTTATATCCAACAGGTTAAATGGCAGCAGAATGTTTTATTTATGGGTCCTGGGCTGTGGAATATGTTTACTGAAATAATTTGTTCATTCAAATAATACTATAAATGAAAATGTACACTGCCACCTTACAAATATCTAAGTCAACAAATGGATTTCATATTGTGCTCTGGAGGTCAACTTACTTTGTCTTTATCAGATCAACATAGGAAATAAGTTTAGCCCTAAGGCCTTTCCATTCAAAATGCCTCTCCTGCAGTTGGAGGAGTGTACAATTGTATCTCTCCTGCTACAGCAGTTCACAAGAAAAGAGGCACTGACTCAAGTACTTAGGACCAAACCATATTGGCTTCATAGATCAACATCTTGAATTATATCTGGAAGCAAAGAGCACTGGTACAATACACTTCCTATGGCAAAAATTGACTAATTGTAATTTCTGACTGATGATGAGGGGTAGTCTCAACTGGAGGTATTATGATAATCTGCTCTGGAAGTTACAAAGGCATGGCTATCCCACAAGGTACTTTTCAGAGAGAGACCATTTCATTTGCCATATCAAACATAGCTTAAAAAGAAAAGGTATTGAAGTGCAATCCTGTCCACCCCTTGGAGGGTTTACAGGCAAGTCAACGAAACCTTATGGCCAGCAGTATCAATGGTTACTGATTTATCTAACTAAATATGGGCATTTGATCTTTTTGAATTGCTAGTTGGGTCATCAGTCAGCCAAACAAACCAATGGAGTCTCCATATCATGCTAACTATCCATGTTCTGGAAGGGAGGAGAAGAAACCTGTGATTGCAGCAAATCAGTGTAAATCTGATTTTTGCCCTCCCCCTCCTCCCCACCCCCCACCCAAAAAGACTTCTCACAATTAGAGGGAGAAATCTGCTACTGACTAGAAACAGAAGCCTAGATTCACCAAGCTGTCCACAACTCAGAACAGTTCAGCAGGACTGCTTATATAGTGGCTATTGTGGAGAAGAAAACCTTCACTTTTACAATAGCCATGGCATAAGATTGAAAACATTCTATATCACAATCTTTAGACCACATAGCTGAGGTAATGACCACCAATGGCATGCCAACCTTAATTTCATACTTTTAATCTGTTATAGGTCAACTCTATAGCAACGTGATCTTTGAGGAGAATATGGCTAAATGATCATGAAACATCTTTGCGTAAAACTTGAACATTAGGTCCATTGCCTTTAAATATTAGCTCCAGTTCAGCAAAGCACGTAAATATGTGCTTAACTTTAAGAACACAAGTAAGTGCACTGAAGTCCAGTTAGATTAGAATTAGAAGTTAGCATTGAAGTTAAGCAAATGTTTTATGTTTTCCTGGACTGGGGCCCATGTGGATGTCTCAGGAGGGAAACAGAACATGAATAGTTTGTATGATATGGAGAGTCCCTGGTTGGTTGGTTGATGTCCCAACTAGCAATTCAAATGCTATCCTTGCCTGGGATGTTTAGAGCGGCATTTTTTTTTAAGACTACAGAGTGGAGGGGGGGAGGGGGATCTCTTCTACTGAAAAATACAGTGAATTTTACAAGAACTATGACTTTGTTCTTGGGCAGATGGGAAAGGTCTTATTGGGAAAATTGCAAGATAGAAGGCTAATTGTCATCATGCTATTTCACCAGTTATTTAAAAATTGATTATGGATGTATCCTTTGGAAGCAGAGTGAACAACATAGTGATTTCCATGCAACACCTCCCATTTTCTTCATTAATTAATTGCTGACTCTGACCCATAACTCTGTATTGGTACATCTTAAAGTATAATGTTATTTTATTAATGTTTCTTAGTATGACACATCCATCTAGGATAGTTCCTCCTTCCATGCTCTTTCTTTTTAATTTAAATGTTCTGTGTGTCAGGACCAGAATAGTTGTTTGTTTCCCTCCACACAGTGGATCTAGTTTATAAGCTTACAAAATCCCAATAAAATATTTATGTGGCTATTGATCTTATCCTTCTTTTGTTGTTAAACGTGAGCATTACGTTTGATCATTAGATAGTAATTTTTGTTATGTGGCATGTTGGAGCACATTGATTGGACAGTGTCAAAGTTAGACTCAGGACTCATAGTTTGTCAGACCACTCTGTTTTATTAGCACAGCGCTCTGCTAATACATTCAGATAATGTGAGCCTCCATGCAAGATTCAAACAGTCTTATTTATACAGATAAAAGGGTGCGAACTAAACAAAGGGACAGAGAGAGCAAAATTGTAAAATATGCATGGAGCACAATATGCATATCCTGCCTCCTTGTTAACTCTTATCGGATCTAAGACTAGTGCTTCACCAATTGCCCTTAAGTGGCAAGTTAAGCACTTAATGTCTGCTTTCCTGCCCCCCTGGCTTGCAGCATTTCTCATTTCTACTTAAAGGTACATACAGCATTCTTTAATTCATTCTATTTCTTTAATATAATTCATTTCACTTTCACAATAGTCATTGTTAAATTGCAGGCTGCTACTCAGTGGCTGATATAATGCTCTCCACTTCTTAGACTTCCTTCCCCTAGTCAACCCTCCATCCAATCTCATTTCACATAGGCACTGAATCTGTTTCACTGCATTGATTGGGTCAGATGTCAGGGAGACAGACCTGGGCATTGTCAGCATACTGAAGACACATCAGCCTGTGTCCTTTTATTGCCCTTTCTTGCAGTCTCCAACACACGCCGAACAGAAGGGGAAGCCAGGTTTGAACCTTGTGCACTCTTCATGAGAGAGGCCTCAAGGTACAGGAGCAGCCACAAAAAATAACTCCGACCTTTCATGGGCAGAAAGGAGTAGAGTAATTCTAGAACTGCAGATGTCTGAACAATCATGGCAGTTGTATCAACATCTTATTTTTGGACTGAAAATAGAGAAGAAGAAAAAAGAGCAGTGGATTATTCTTTTCTGTAATTTGTAGATAAATATAGGCTATGCAAATGAATTTATCAGGGAAAAAACACAGTTAGAAATATAACCATAACTTCCCAGTTACAGTGATATTACTGGGTTTGCAAGGTTTGAACATCACTAAAATTCATTTTCCATATGTAATTTTTATTTTTTGTCTGCAGAAAGAACAATGAATTGACGTATTTGTGCCCGATAGCATCTTCCGATTGCATTGCTGACGTATCAGTGTGGTTTTGGTGGTTTTGTAAAGCTGTTCGTGACATGTAGGCTTGCAATCATATTCACACAGTAACTTCTAACAAAACTTTTGAAGAAGAAAATGTTTTCCACAGACATTTTAGCAGATTTTATTTTTTCACTTTAGCATTTATTTTGGCTTTTTGAGTTAGTGCTCTTAATCTAAATCCTTGCTATAAAGTATTTACAGAAAAAAATGTTGGTTGGTTTTGGAACAAAATTAGACTACTTCTGGGCAGAAAATATCATATTAATGATATTATCATATTTTAAAGAGCAGGGAATATTAATATTCTTGTACTATGAGAGAATAGCACAAATTGGAAAATAAAAGACCCAAGCATTTTACAGTGACTTACAAATAATCTGTCTTAATTTTTCAGAAGCATTTTATGGACTATATGATTTAATATGTCAAAGAATACGTCATAATATTTTGTTAATACTTGGAGCCCAAATACAGTGGAGGCATGTTCTTTTGAATACGGAATATCTAAAACGTATAGGGGCAGATCTTCAGCTGGTGTAAAATGCCACATCTGCTTTTAAATCAATGAAGCTATGACAGTTTACAGCAGCTAGGGATCTGCCCCGTGGCCCATCTTCCTATTTATTTTCAGACTTCCTATTATTAAAAAAAAAAAAAAAGGACCATTTACTTGTTTCTCATTTAATGAGTTGGAAGTATAGATGTCATACTCCACTAGGTTATGGGGGCAGGGAGAAGGAAGTAAGATATAAAGCCATCTGTTTTGTGCTTAAACATAGATAACTAGCTGTTGTAATTTTGAGTAGCTAATTATATAGAATAGGTTTTTCTGGTAGAATTGTAAAATTTCTGAATGAAGGGAAAGAGTAGATGCAACACAGTAGAATTTTATTAAAGTATTGGCAACCATGTCTCACAAAATCATACTAGATATGAATTCAAATCAGTTGGATAAGGACATTGTCATGTGGAATGCTAACTCGTTAGAATTTCTAAAAAAAACCCTATCATTTATCACTAAACTTTTATCAGGATATATATGTGTGGAAGAAGTGGATACCACTGCTATCTTTGAGTTTCTATCATAAGGAAACTAACCTATAGAGACGCTACCAAGTATAGTGTTTACTACTGAAATATCAGTGGAACTATATATATTTTTCAACCCCAATTTAACATCTTTATTAGTGTTTGGGAAAAGGCAAAGGATATGGATGAGAGCAAATTTGCTGAGATTCAGTCCAGACAAAACAGGAATGATGTTGGCGAGTTGAGGAGAGCAATTGGACAATGACACAGATTGTATCTGCCCCACACCCCGACTGAAAGTGTATGTCTTCCACTTGTTACAATTTATGAGTCTGGTTAGATTTACAATTACTATTGAATGGTAAACTTTCAACAATATCAAGACAGGTTTTTTTATGTTTGCATCTGGTTAGGAGGTTATGATCTTTTCTTACCAAAAAGGACCTCATTGTAATTCATACTTTTATTAATTTGTGACTCGGTTACTGTACAGGAATATACTCCACTTGAAGCTATTTCTTGAATCCACTTGAAAATGAACTGGTATAGAATGTGGCCTACCGCTTGTTAAATAAAAGATGAAGAATAGAATAGGTCTCCTATTTACCAGGGAAGAAGAGCTAATAACTGATGACATTAAGAAAGCTGAGGTATTTAATGTCTATTTTGCTTCAATCTTTGCTAAAATGGTTACTAGAGACCAAATACTCAACACAATTCATATTAACAAGGGGGAATGAGCACAAGCCAAAATAGGGAAAGATTAGATTAAAGAATATTTGGATAAATTAGAGGTATTCAAGTTGGCAGGGCCTGATCTTAGGGTACTTAAGGAACTAACTGAAGCAATATCAGAACTGTTAGCAATTATCTTTGAGAACTCATGGAGGACAGGTGAAGTCCTAGAGGACTGGGGAAGGTCAAATATATTGTCTATCTTTAGAAGGGGAACAAAGAGGAATTGGGAGTTATATATCAGTCAGCCTAAATATGTTTCCTGGAAACATACAGTAACAAATTGTTTATAAATTAATTGTTTAATACCTAGAGGATAATAGGGTTATAAGGAATAGACAGTATGGATTTGTCAAAAACAAATCATGCCAAACAAACCTAGTTTTCTTTTTTGATGGTTATTGACCTAGTGGATAAGGAGAAAGTAGTAGACATGATATATCTTGATTTTAGTAAGGCTTTTGACACAGTCCCACATGACATTCTCATAAGAAAACTAGGGAAATGTGGTCTAGATGAAAATACTGTAAGGTGCATGCTTAATTGGATTAAAAAAACCACATGCAGTTAGTTAGTTAGAGGGCCTATCTAGTGGGGTTCTGAAGGGGCCAGTCGTGTGGTCTGGTACTATTCAGTCTGTTCATTAATGACTTGGATTATAGCGTGTGGAGTATGCTTATAAAATTTGTGGATGACTCCAGCCTGGAAGGGGTTGCAAGTACTTTGGAGGACAGGATTAGAATTCAAAGAGACTTTGAAAATTAAAGAACTGGTCTGAAATCAACAAGATGAGGTTCGATAAAGATAAGGCCAAAGTCTTGAGAAGGAAAAATCAAATGCACAACTACAAAACTGGGATTAACTGGTGAGGTGGTAGTACTGATGAAAAGCATCGGAGGGTTATAGTCCCGGGCTTTTACTAAAAACATTCCTGACAAAATGGGGAGGGAGGAGGGTCCAGCATGCTGCTCAACCCCCCTGCAGTATCTGGGAGCTATAGGGTCCCCATTGCCCTGCAGAGCCAGTTGGGGAGCTGTGGGGGGCCCCTTTCAGTAGCCGCTGAGCAGCTCTGGGGTGCCTCTGCCATGGCCGGAGGCAGCTGTGAGCTGCAGGGGGTGGGGGTGGTGGCTGCTCGTGGCGGCGGCTGGGAGATATGGGGGTCCCTTGTGGCCGCTGAACAGCTCCGGGGTCTCTCTGCTGCTGCCAGTAACTGGGCAGCTCAGGGGTCCCCACTGGTGGCCAGTCAGTTGCGGGGAATCCCACCCCCACCATTGACAGCGGCTGGGGAGCTGTGGGGGGGCCCTTCCAGCAGCTGCTGAGCAGCTCCAGAATCCCTCTCCCTGTGGCAGGGGGAGTATGGGGATCAGCTGCTTGCAGCAGCTGAGCAGCTGCAGGCAGGGCTTTGCCAGCGCTGGCAGCTAGGGAGCAATGGGGTCCCTGCTGACACTGGTGGCCGGTCAGTTGCAGGTCGCCTGTGGAGGCTGGGCTGCTGCAGGGGTCCCTTGCTGCTGGCTTCAGCAGATGTTACTCAGCAGGCTCAGTTCGTGTGAGCATGCTCAGTATACCCTAAGTAGCACATTCAGTCAGATAGCAGTTTTTCACACTACAGGACGGCTGGTTATCTTTGGGGGCCTCCAATGTCACAGATTCCATGACTTCCATGATATAATCGTAGCCTTAGTTATAGTGGATCCCAAATTGAATATGAGTCAACAATATGATGCAGCTGTGTACAAGGCTAATATCATTTTGGGGTGCATTAACAGGAAAGTACTATGTAAGACATGGGAGGTAATTGTCCTGCTTAGGCCTCGGTACTGTGGAGGCCTAAGCTGTAGTACTGTATCCAGTTCTGGGCGCCACACTTTAGGAAAGGTGTGGACAAATTGTAGAGAGCTCAGAAGAGAGCCACAAAAATGATAAAAGGTTTAGAAAATCTGACTTATGAGGAAAGAATAAAAAAACTGAGCATGTTTAGTCTTAAGAGGAGAAGATTAAGGGGGGACCTGATAATAGTCTTCAGCTATGTTAAGTAGGGTTACCATACGTCCGGATTTTCCCGGACATGTCCGGCTTTTGGGGGCTCAAATCCCCGTCCGGGGGGAAATCCCCAAAAGCCGGGCATGTCCGGGAAAATCGGGAGGTCAGCCGAGCCGGCGGGG